>NC_066623.1:111660703-111890898 GCF_025201925.1 Gopherus flavomarginatus | reverse complement strand
ACAATAGGCCCTGAGCTGGGCTAGGCCTTTGGGCCCTGCTGTTATATAAATAATGATTATAGTAGATTGAGTCCCTTATATAAGGAATACATTATTTGAGTAATAGGAATATGCATTTTAAACAATCTGCTTTGATAGATACTATTTCTAACATATCTTGCATGTTTGTGTATAAAATTAGCCTACTGAAATCAGGACAGTTGTGTCATATACATTATACGTATATGTAAATTCACATTGTATTTTTAAGTGTATTTAACAGGTAAATACAGGGTAGACTTGGTCCTCTAGAACAGGGGTAGGCAACCTATAGCACCGGTGCCGAAGGCAGCACGCGAGCTGATTTTCAGCGGCACTCACACTGCCTGGGTCCTGGCCACCAGTCCAGGGGGCCTCTGCATTTTAATTTAATTTTAAATGAAGTTTCTTAAACATTTTAAGAACCTTATTTACTTTACATTCAACCATAGTTTAGTTCTATATAATAGACTTATAGAAAGAGACCTTCTAAAAATGTATGACTGGCACGCAAAACCTTAAATTAGAGTGAATAAATGAAAACTTGGCACAGCACTTCTGAAAGGTTGCCGACCCCTGCTCTAGAATCTTGAATTACCGCCCCCCTCAAAAAATAAAAAAATAAAAAACACCTCTGCAAAGCAGTTACTTGGATACACAGAGTTTAAGGAACATTTGGATAAATGAACTTGTGACTTCTGAGTTGATTTACGGTTTGGCCATGTTCGTAGCATGTACTCACCTATGAGGTACAGTCATGTCTCCCGCTAGTGGCTGATGGCAACAACCGTCTCTACTGTCTCAGATAACAATGCTCTCGTCTGCAATGGAGGCCTGTGTTTCTGGTGCTGACGATTACAGGTTCAATCCCTGCTTATGGCCATAGCATCTATATCTTTATCTGTTGGGGCTTGCACTGTTGCCCATCACTGTGATATCTGAAATCTTTGGATTTCTTTTGTTCCCCGAGGAAAAAAAATCCTATAGCTATTACAGTCCCTAATGGATTTCATGGAGGCTGGCTGGCCTTCCATTTCAGGGTGAAAACCCTGCGGGAGGTGGGGGGTGATTTGACTTTTTTAGACGTTGTTAATTTACCCCTTTGGCTGGTTGCATTTAGAAGGAGAAGGGGTTTGTGTGTGTGTCAGTGCTGACAGCCTCATTCCTAGGGCAGGAAAGCTTCTGTGAAAAGGAAAAAACAGCCCCAGTTTGCTACATTTCCCCCCACACCCTTCTTTTTTTGTGTTCATGAATCCCGGAACATTTGTGCATGCCCCTTTGCAAACGCCCAAGGGTCACATGCAGGCCAGGCCTCTCATCTTAGAATTCAGTGCTTTGCTCTCCTCGTGGATTGTTGAAAAACACCAAGTGTTTTTTCTATGGGAAACGTCCTCAAACGTCTCTTTTTTCATTTCCCACAAGTTTTAAATTTTGGGGTTTTCCTCCCCTTTTCTCTTTCCCCTCCCGCTTTTCCAGTAGGAAACGGCAAGAGGAGAGGAGGGGGTAAAAACGCAATGCAAAAGCGTTTTGGGGTTTCCTTGAAAAACTGAAACATTTCAAAACAAAACATCGCTTAGGAAAGCCAACTCCCCGCCCAATGCTATTTTCCATTGAACATTTTTTGCTGAGCATTTCTCAATCAGCTGTACTATTCTTTAAAGATTAAATTGACCAGTCAGGGAGCAGAAGTAATACCATATGATCTCACTTTTCCCCAGCCTGCCCTAGCTAGCGTACTGGTCTCCGTTTTCTCTACCAGCAGCTCCTTCTGCTGCAAGGCCCCAGGCTTCCCCGACCCCGCTCTCTGCAGCCTCCTCCTGCTCATCTCAGTCTGGGGAGCTTTGTGGTCTCTCCCCCTTCCCTGGCAGATCCCTGCTGCTCTTTGCCCCTCTTCAGCCAGCTCAGGTGTGGCAGGCAGGGCTGATTGGACAGGCCTCCCCTTTGCTCACCTTCCACCCAGCTCAGGGGTCTCCCAGGGAGTAGAACCCAGCAGCTGGACACACATAGAGAAAAGCTTCTCTTGGACTCGTCAGGCTCTTTCCCTCGGGGGCGTGATGGATTGTAGGCTTGTGCACGCTCCTGCTTATGTCGGCATACTTATGTCACCCGAGGGTGTGAATAACCCACCCCCTAAGCGACGTAAGTTACATCAACCTAAGCGAGAAGCAGAGCTTCTCCTGCCGCCATAGCTACCGCCTCTGGTGGGGGTGGTTTTATTATGCTGACGGGATAGCTCTCTCCTGCCGGCATAGAGCGTCTTCACCAGACGCGGTGCAGCCATGCCGTATCTGGATGCACCAACCGAACCAGCGCGAGAATGAAGGAGCCAATTGGCAAGGCAAAGTTCACATCAACTCTTCTAGGCAAAGAGCCTAGTGGGTACAAATCCTTCATTCTCGTGCCGTTTTGGTTCATGCTTTTCCCCCTGGTGCTTCTGCAGAGGCCCTGGGTCACCCAGACAACGTGTTGGCCTGATGCAGGGCGGGGCGAGCAAATCCGGCTCCTTATCAGAGCTGTCCCAGGTAGCACTCATCCTGCTCTTTTGCCCCTCTATCAGTCGAGCGCACTCGGCTGGTGATGAGGGAGAGAAGCTGTTTCTGCACGGATAGAAACCCGCCAGGAATGAATACAGGCTGGATGCTCTGGGCATAGCTGAAGGCGCATCTTTAACCAGACCCCGCTCCCAGCTCCCCGATTTCACCCCTTCAGACCCACTCCTTTCTGATGGAGAACCACGTCTGCGCCCCCAGCTGGGGGAGTCAGGTGAGCAGCCCCCTTGGAGCTTGTGCTTTGACACCTTCCCACGCCAGCTGCCAGCATCTGCCGTGTCAGGGCTGTCGGGGTCTCTGGAGTGGCTCACGACCATGAGTGCCATTGAGTTAAGGGAATGAATCCCACTCGCTACTGCGTGGAGCATTGTGCGATCTCACGAGGGGAACTGTCCTATCCACACCTCCAGCCCTACTGAAGCACCAGCTTCAGAAAACAACCTAGTCCTTTGGGCAGGTAGCCCAGCCCAACCCTCTGGAGCATTGCCTCTCAGTGATGCTCACCACCAGGACCTGGAGCGTGGACTCAAGTTCTCCGTCGCCTTGGCCACGATCCTACAAGCCTTTCGCCTGCATGCCCAAGGAAGTCAGTAGTTTTCCAGCTGGAAGAGCTGCAGGCTCCGGTCCTGTGGACACAGGGTGCCGGTTCCTCGGCTGCTCCAACTCCATTGACATCAGCGATTTAGGCCTAATGAGGATCTGGCCCGTAGGCTTTAGCTGACAAGATCTGACAAATGAACAGCAGCCAGGCCCTTCCCCGGCCTCCTGTCCTTATGGCAGATGTGGACTCTGTCCTTGCAACTGACAGCCAGAGCAGAAAGAACAGATGTGTCCTGAAAAATCTCCTAATGAAAAAAATGTAATGATTGGAGATATACCTGTCTCCTAGAACTGGAAGGGATCTTGAACGGTCATCAAGTCCAGCCCCCCCACCTCACTAGCAGGACCAATTTTTTACCCCAAATCCCTAAGTGGCCCCCTCAAGGAATGAGCTCACAACCCTAGGTTTAGCAGGCCAATGCTCAAACCACTGAGCTCTCCCTCTGCCTAGAGGAGTCAGCCTGGCAGGTTTGGTCGGCTGGCCCTGGACGACAGATCCCCCTCACCCCCGCCCCTCCGGGGCTGGGGTGTTGGGCAGGGACCGCCGCTCGGCCAGCCCCCGTCGGGCGCATTTCCACAGAGGCAGTGCGCCGCGACCAGCTCCGGGTTGACTGGGAAGGCCTCAGTGGGCAGGAGGCTCACTGCCACGGGGCAGCGAGTATTACAGCCCCCGGGCCGCACCTGTCGCCGCCTCCCGGGGCCGAGGGATATGACCGCCGCCGCCACGCCTTCCCTCCGTGGCCGCACTTCCCGGGGGTGGGCACTGGGTCAGAATGCTGAGGACCTGGGGGCACGGCCCGGGGGAGGGCACTGGATCAGAATGCTGAGGACCCGGGGAGGGGGCACTGGATCAGAATGCTGAAGACCTGGGGGCACGGCCTGGGGGGGGCACTGGATCAGAATGCTGAGGACCTGGGGGCACGGCCCGGGGGGGGCACTGGATCAGAATGCTGAGGACCTGGGGGCATGGCCGGGGGGGCACTGGATCAGAATGCTGAGGACCTAGGGGCACGGCCCGGGGGGGGCACTGGATCAGAATGCTGAGGACCTGGGGGCACGGCCCGGGGGGGGGGCACTGGATCAGAATGCTGAGGACCTGGGGGCACGGCCCGGGGGGGCACTGGATCAGAATGCTGAGGACTTGGGGACCTGGCCCGGAGCGGGGCACTGGATCAGATTGCTAAGGATCAGGGGGCACTTCCTGGGGGAGGAGGGCAGCACTGGATCAGAATGCTGAGGACCTGGGGGCACGGCAGAGCCGTCTTTAGGATTTATGGTGCCCTAGGCGGC
This sequence comes from Gopherus flavomarginatus, assembly GCF_025201925.1. Lineage (NCBI taxonomy): Eukaryota > Metazoa > Chordata > Testudines > Testudinidae > Gopherus > Gopherus flavomarginatus. The sequence continues at coordinate 111,886,441 of NC_066623.1, read as the reverse complement.
ATTATTAAGCTGGTGCCACTGTGCCTGTCTTACTCTTAGCAACACAAACATAAGCTTACACTATTGGAAAACTTGCCACATGCATGTTATTAAAACCAGTTTAACTTAATTAAGCACACTGTAATGCTGACGGTCTAGCACTAAAGAGGTAGCACTATAGAAAAATTCTGATTTGACAGAACGATGCAAATAATATAATTTTTTTAATTTGTCAACATTTTATCGGAAATTTATATGAAGAGGTATTGAAACAAGGATTTGTTTTCAATTAAAAGCAATCTTTCTGGCTTTTTTGGCTGCAAAATCAGTAATAATGTCATCGTATGACAAAGACAAAGTCGTGTCTTGTTCGATCGCAAGAATAGCAAGACCAGTCAAGTGTTCCTGACTCCTTGCAGAGCAGAGATAGTTTTTAATGAGCTTTAGTTTTGAGAAACTCTGTTCTCCTGATGCTACTGTTACAGGAATTGTCAGTAGAATACGAGTGGCAATGTACACATTAGGATATATGTCAACAAGTTTGCTGGTATGAGTAAACTGTACAATGTCCATCATCGATTTTGCATGTCTCAACTTTGATGACAGTGTACTCAATTCTTCATACAGTTCATGTCCATTTAAATCAAAATGATTGCCGTGCTTCAGGAGGCTCGCTAGGTCAGGGGTCCCTAACGCGGTGCCCGAGGGTGCCATGGCGCCCGCAGGGGCCTCTCAGTGCACCCGCGTACTGGCCGGCGGACGAGCATCAGCCAAAATGCCACCGAAATTTGGCGGAGACGCCTCTGGATGACTCTGCTTGCCACCGATAAGCAGCATCATCCAGAGGCATCGCCGCTGAAGTGCCACCGAATTTCGGCGGCATTTCGGCAGATGCTCGTCCACTGACATGGTCCTTCATCTGGCACCCGCCAGACGAAACAGCTTGGAGACCACTGCTCTAGGTTCTTGCACTTTGTCATTAGTTGCTCTTGTTTTCCTATTTCGTTGAATTGAGTCCCGCTCAGCCCGCTGCCAGCTGAGTGAATGGAACCTCAGGCCGACAGCGGGTTGAGTGGCTCGGCCGGGGACTCAGCTGCCGGCCTGCTCAGCTGCTGCCAGCCTGGAATTCCTTGGGGGTCCCCAGGCCAGCAGGGGGTGCTGAGTGGAGGCCGGTGGCCGGGACCCCAGGTGGCAATGGGACAGCAGCCGGAACCCCAGAGCAGTGATGGGCTGAGCCACTCAGCCTACCGCGGCATGCCATCAAAAATCAGCTCGCGTGCCACCTTTGGCACATGTGCCATAAGTTGCTGACCCCTGCTCTATACACTAGTAAGGAGATGAGCATATTACAGTTGTTGGAGGGCTCTATTTAGCAGTAACAGGCTATAGGAAAGTCAGTCAACATTTTTTGTTTCTCTGATGAAAACTGGCCCACTCCCTGCCTCAAACCAAACCTGTCACTAATAATTGTCAACAACTTAATTTCTGTTTTTGGCTAAGATATTGATTTTTTTAAAAAAAATATTGAAATTGAATTCAGGATTGTTAGCAAGCATTTTTGGCTAACAAAGTTGTTAAATGACAATCTAAACGGCAATGCAGCACTGCTTTCATGCTTGCCTCACCCCCCAGTCTCCTGGTCCAACAGCTGCAGTAGAGGAGGAGACAGGTGGAAAACTGCAGGACCCCAAATCCACCTCTTGGGGTGCAGAGTGGCAACAGCAGCAGCAAACCCTCAGGTCCGATCACACACCAATGGGCACCACCGCCAGCCCAACAGACCATGGTGAAGTTAGCACAGCATCTGATCTCAGGGACGGGGCACCCATGGAGCCACAGCAGCTCATCCTGCCCTGTGCAGCTCCCCCTGGATGAGATGGATCGCTGCTAGCCCGGGGGAGAGACGCGCTCCCCAGCTAGGGTGACTAGGTCCAGATGTCCTGATTTTATAGGGCCAGTCCTAATATTTGGGGCTTTGTCTTATATAGGTACCAATTACCTCCACCTAGGCTAACCAGACAGCAAGTGTGAAAAATCGGGATGGGGTTGGGGGGGAATAGGAGACTATATAAGAAAAAGACCCAAAAATCAGGACTGTCCCTATAAAATCGGGACATCTGGTCACCCTACAGGTGAGTTCCTTCCCCCATCCCTTCCCAGAGACCCCAGCAGCCTCTCTCAGACTGTGCTGCATTCATCTCTCTCTAGGACCCAGCTGCCCTGTTCTTACATGCTCAATGGCTTCCTGTCTGTCCGGGCTCCCAGCAGAGCAGTGCCCCCAGACCTAGTGGTGCCCTAGGCGGCTGCCTATTCTGCCTGTGGCTAAGAATGGCCCTGGGGCACGGCCCGGGGGGTGGAGGGCACTGGATCAGAATGCTGAGGACCTGGGGCCACAGCCCCAGTGTGGGGCACTGGATCAGATTGCTGAGGACCAGGGGGCATTTCCTGGGGAGGGGGCACTGGATCAGAATGCTGAGGACCTGGAGGCACAGCCCCGGGGTGGGGCACTGGATCAGAATGCTGAGGACCTGGGGGCACGGCCCGGGGAGGGGGCACTGGATCAGATTGCTGACAATCTGCAGCCATGCCCAACGGGGTAGAGCCCTACACCAGGACCCTAGGGACCTGGGTTTGAGTCCTAGCTCTGCTACCAAACTGCTGGGTGACCTTGAGCAAGTCAGTTCCCCTTTGTGTGCCTCAGTCTCCCCATCTGTGAAAGGGAGATAACGATACTGATCCGCTCTGAAATCTATGGATGCAGAGAGCTGCGATCACTGTTCCTTACAGGACACATGCTGTTTGTTGCATCCGCAGGACAAGCTTCTTCAATGCTCTCCAGCCAGTGTGCCTCAATCTTGCTGTTGAGGGGCTCCCTGGGGCCAGGGGAGGGGACTTGTCTGTCTCCTGGGTCTCTGCTGAGAGAGGTGGCCAGTACCTCTTGAGCTAAAACTTTGATAAGGGAGGTGAATGGCCATCCACCAAGATCAGAGCTACGGCCAGCAAGCTCATTACACAGACCCTTGGGTGCCAGTGATGTTTTGGATTGGGATGTCAAATCAGCCTAAGAGAGTTAGGCACTCCGATCCCCATTAAGTGACCTGTGCAATGCCTGAGGTCAGATTAGATGAACATCAAGGTCCCTCTGGCCTTGAAATCAAGGGGATTTGGGCACTCCCTTAAGCTCTCACAGCCTGGGGCCTTGGATACTCCAGTGCGAAGGGCCATATGAATCCTATGCTGGCTCAGTGGCAGAAGGCTCCCTAGCTTCCTGAGCGCCACTCAGTCCACCCCAGGTGCCATCCCATTTCTTCCTTCAGGTGCTGGGGCGTGTCTCCCCCTCCCCTTGGGGACACGTGGTGCCTCCCTTAGCCCCCGCTGCAGTGATCTTGCCTTGCCGCCTGGCCTGGGGACACCTTTGCCTTCTCGTATCCTGGAGCCATTTGTTCCCCGAGGAAGCCTGGTTAGCATTCTGCCTGCAGCAGTGGTTGGTGGCCACGAGTGGGGCATCTCGCTGCGTCTCTTCCCTGGTGCTGTCAGGGGCACCGCCAGCAACTCGTCTCTTCGCGCCTTCTGAGGCCAGCTCTTTGACAGAGGATGGCTGCAGTGTTCTGAAGACAATAACCGAGAGGAGCCGGCCAGAGCTGGGGCCAGTCCCTGGCTCCCCAGCCAGCAGCTCCGAATGGCTGATTAGATGCTGTAGGCACGTGATGAAGACTGAGGAAACGACCTCCCTGAGCTGGACTGGCACGGTGAACGTACAGCCCGAAGAAAGGGAAGTTCTCAGGAATTCTGGGACTTCCAGATCTAGCTAGAGTTGTAGGCGACAGATCTTTACCGAGAGGCAGACAGAGTTGTAGGTGAAAGATCTTTACAGAGCATGCTGACAGGCCATTTATGGGCTGTGGCTGTAAGGCAGGGGTGGGCAAACTACGGCCCGTGGGCCCCTCCTGCCCGGCCCCTGAGGTCCTGCCCCAGGAGGCTCGCCTCCCGGGCCCTCCCCTGCTGTCCCTCCTCCCCTGCAGTCTCAGCTCGCTCCGCTGCCGGCGCAGTGCTCTGGGCAACGGGGCTCGAGCTCCTGGGTCAGCGCAGCTGCAGAGCCCGGCCTGACTCAGTCTCTGTGCTGCCCGGTGGGTGGCTGGCTCCTGCTGGGCAGCGCAGCTGTAGCACCGCCAGCCACTGGTGCTCCAGGCAGTGTGGTAAGGGGGCAGGAGGGTTGGCACGGCTGGCTGTAGGCACCAGCAAACCAAGCACGTGCTTGGGGAAGCACAATTCCAGGGGCGGCACAATTCCAGGGGCAGCACTCCAGGTAGGTTTTTTTTGCTTCAGCAGTTGTGCTGTCGGAGTTTAATTTTGTTTTTTTTTTTTGCTTGGGGTGGCAAAAAACCTAGAGCCGGTCCTGGGGATTGGCTAGAGGGCAAGGGAGTTTGGGGGGGTGGTCAGGGAGTGGGGGGGGTGGATAGGTGTCAGGGTGGTTGGGGGGGAACAAGGAGTTGAATGGGGGAAGGAGTCCCGAGGGGCAGTCAGGAAGGAGGGGAGGTTGGATGGGGTGGCGGGAGGCAGCCAGGGGCAGGGTCCCGGGGAGGCAGTCAGGAAGGAGGGGAGGTTGGATGGGGCGGTGGGGGGGCAGTCAGGGACAGGGTTCTGGGGCCAGTCAGGGGACAGGGAGAAGGGGTGGTTGGATGGGGCAGGGGTCCTGGGGGGGGAGTCCAGAATAAGAGGACAGGTTGGATGAGGCAGCAGGGGGCAGTTAGGGGCGGGGTTTTGGGGGGTGGTCAGGGAATGGGGGGTGAGCTGTGGCTACTTATGGGGCTACCTCTTCTCCTCTGAATATTGGCAACAAACGAGAACTCCTGCCTTGTGAGTGCATGGGGCTGGTGGGGACTGCCCCATTTCCATCTCCCAGGAGCCATGGCTGAGCAGTGGAACTTGGTTGGATCCCACTGAGCAAAGGGGAAGGATTTGGGGAGGCTGAGTCCCCTGTGCACAGCACCATGGGAACCTCCTGCTCAGCAGCCTGCAAAGATAGGGGGCGGGAGGGGGCTGGGAGCTCTTCCCTCCCTGGGATCCTCAGATTGAGCTCTTGGGAAGCTGGATCCTGTGGTCCAGCTCCTGCTCCTGCTGGACTCAATGGCAAAATAGAGCAGGATTTCACAGATTCATGCATTTCAAAGCCCGAGGGGAGGATTATGTGTAAACTGACCAGTGATTTCCTCATCCAGCCCATAACTTGTGTGCAGGCGACAGCATCTCTCTTAGACAGACGTCCAGTGCTGGTTCAAAGACTCCAAATGATGCAGCAGCCACCAGTCCCTAGGAAAATTGCTCCAACAGAAGAGGATCATTAAAGCAAATTGCCTCTTTATTCCCCAGTTTGGAAATTCCCTTTGTAAGGCCTCGAGAAAGCAGTGTAGTTAGCCGTACATTGCTATTAGACAGCCTGCATGCCTATGAGCCAGCACCAGGAAAAAGCTGCATGTGGGGTTAACCTATTAGAGGAACAACTGCTAATTATCAGTGGGAATCACTGTAATTGCAACAATCTCTGTTCACTACCAGAGCGTAGGGGTCTGCAAGTGCCCACTTCTAATGGGCCTCATTAAGCCACATCAAACTCATATTGCAGGTTAAGGACACATCCATTTTTCATAACTGCTTTTAAAGGGGGAAGAGGCTGCTCTGGCCTCTGCAATTAGGGAGGCAGTAGTGACAAGGAGGCATGAATGAGAGATCTAATTTTCATACTAATGAGGGATAACAAGCACCAGGCTCCTCCTTGCTGCTAGGAACCCAGAAGGATCTGTCTCGTCTTTCAAGATGAAAGCGATGCTGCCACCTGCAGATCAAAGGAAACCAAGGAGATGATCCCCAGGCCTGAGAAGTGTTTTGCACAAGGGATGGAAAAAAGGTGAACAGGCTCCTGTCAGAAGAACGGATCGTTTCCGGAAGAGACAACGATAAGCGCGTGGCTGTTTTCTTGGTGTCTTGTACCTGGCATGTAAACAAATCCTGGGTAACGTGTTCAGAAAAAGCTTTCCTCCTATGGCACCTCCTGCCATAAGATTAGAACCCAGCTGACCAGAGAGCGGTGAAATCTTGCAGCTAGCCGCTTTGCACGCCTCCTTCGTTGGGGTGCATTCATCATTGTTATATTGCATTCGTGTAAGGGAAGTGATTATTCCCCTCTATTTGGCACTGGTGAGGCCACCTCTGGAATATTGCATCCGGTTTTGGGCCCCCCACTACAGAAGGGATGTGAACAAATTGGAGAGAGGCCAGTGGAAGGCAACGAAAACAATCAGGGGGCTGGGACACATGACTTACGAGGAGAGGCTGAGGGAACTGGGCTTATTAGTCTGCAGAAAAGAAGAGTGAGGAGGGATTTGATAGCAGCCTTCAACTACCGGAAAGGGGGTTCCAAAGAGGATGGAGCTCGGCTGTTCTCAGTGGTAGCAGATGACAGAACAAGGAGCAATGGTCTCAAGTTGCAGTGGGGAAGGTCTAGGCTGGATATTAGGAAACACTATTTCACTAGGAGGGTGGTGAAGCACTGGAATGGGTTACCTAGGGAGGTGGTGGAATCTCCATCCTTAGAGGTTTTTAAGGTCAGGCTTGACAAAGCCCTGGCTGGGATGTTTTAGTTGGAAATTGGTCCTGCTTTGAACTGGGATTGGACTAGATGACCACCTGAGGTCCCTTTCAACCCTGATATTCTATGATTCTATAAGCAGATCTTAGTCAGTCAGGGATTGAAGCCCCACTGTGCTAAGTACCTTATAGAGACAGCATGGAAAGACAGTCCTTGCCCCAAAGAACAGGCACACTAAGCAAGAACTCAATGTCAAAGAAGTCCCTGGACATTCTTGCCCTGTGTCAAATGGCCTGGTGGCCTAGGGTTATGGCTCTGGGTTTGGTGACCCTAGAAGGCCAGCGTTCAAAACCTTGGCATGCCCTGGCAGTGAGGGCTACAAGGTGCATTGAAAAACCTCCCAGGGTGTCTACCCGCATTGTTAGGTGCCTAAATATAAAAAGCTGGCTTTTACCTGCTCGGGCCCTCATTTCCCCACCTGAACAATGGGGATAATAGCACTGCCCTGCCTTATGGAGATTGCAAGGCTTGGATGGTGGAGCGCTGGTTTTCAGGCTGGGGTCTGCAGACCCCTGGGGGGTCCCTAGACTATGCCTAAGGGGTCCACTGAGGTCCGCACCTTCTTCGACCTGAACACTGGTTTTCAACCTGGGATCCACGACCCTCAGGGGGGGCCCCAGATGGTGTCTAAGATTTCCAAAGGGGTCCACACCTCCATTTGAAATGTTTCAGGTGTTGGCAATAAAAAAAGGTTGAAAACCCCTGGTCTGGAGTAATGGGGGGGCTACAGAAGTACCGTAGACAGACCGTATTTCACTTATAAGCCAACAGGGATCTATTTAAAGGGAATAATAGCTATGTGCACACAAAACTTGGATTTAAAATATTAATTTTCAATATACAACATGCATTACTATTACTCTGCCAGCTAAGTTGCGTGAGTGAACAGGCCCTCGGTTTGCACATGGTGGTTGGGGGAAGTCAGAGTTTCCGAGCAGAGGCCGTAACCTCCCCTCGCCATCCTTCTCCTGACAAGACCCCAGCCTGCTCACCTGCAAGTACATGGCAAGGCCTGTCGTTACCCACCGTTTTTTTCCAGAAGGGGGAGGCTGCGAGGGAGTTCAGAGGATCTGGGATTTTGGTGGGGGTGTGGTCTGCATTTGCTAATACCGATTAGCCAGCATATTATCTTGCTGTTTTCATGTAAAAGACCCCCGAGTTTGACAGCTGGCATGCTACGGAGCTGGGTGCATTCGAAATGTCTGTGTGACAATGGGTGTGTCTACGCCCCAATCACCGGGTGTGACTGCCACTTGAGCTGACATAGCTGAGCTAGCAGCGTGCCCCGTGGTCCTAGCCGTGTTGGTCCCAGGATATTAAAGTGACAAGGTTAGGGAGGTGAGGGCTTGTCTCTCTCCCCAACAGAAGATATTATCTCACCCCTCTTGTCTCTCTAATACCTGGGCTAGCTCAGGGCCTGGAGAAGGGATGATACAGCAGCGTGAGCTTCAGCGCCGGCTCGGTCTGCCAGTTCTGGGTGGGTTTGGACAGGCAGCGGTGGGGCTTACGCTGCCGCGGATTTCATTGCTCCTGGACCTGAGCTGGCCAGATTAACGCTAACTTGGGTAGCTCAGCTCAAGCGGCAATCCCACCTAGTGACTGCCGTCTACACACGCCCAATGTCTGTCCTCAGGCACCGCCATCACAGTAACCAGGCACTGAAAGAGAGAGAGACAGTAATAAACAGCATTTTAAATTAATAAAGCTGAAATAATTTTCAAAAGCGTTGACGTACATTTTCCATTTAGCAAAACTGGAAGGGTCTGTTTCATGTTGTTCCTAGCTTACATGTGTGAGCACAGAGCAACAATGACAGAGCAGCCGCATGCTGAGCACTGCCGGGGAAAGTCAAAATGTTTTAAAAACCACCTGTTTTTATTGATACTTAAAAAAAAAATCATGAAAGCATTCTCTTCCTGTTAGGTTTGATGACACCTTCCCACCCCACCATTTTTTAAAACAACCAGTTTCTTTGACCGGGTCTCTTTGAAGTCTCTCTCTTTAAAAGGGTAACATGACGGCTCCTCTTGCTGAACTGTGCAGTAATGTCAGCACAGGGCCGTAAGTCGCGGCATCACCATTTGGTGGGAGGATCAGAGTTTATGTCACATGAGACCGTCAGCACAAAGGAAAGCACCAGTCTCCCTAGCCTATTGCTCGGGCGGGTCTGATTCCAGATGGCACGTGCTAAGGGAAAACGGGCCACACTGATGCTTTCCTGGACACAGTGCAATAATAATATCATCTCTTGACAGGAAGGAGACTCTTTAGCTGCTATGAATCTGGATTCTCCTATGTTTGACCAACAATTCGTGTCTGCGATCCTGAGGAACACATCTGGCACTGGCGAATGATGGGTGAAATTCGGTCCTGCACCTCTTGGAAGTTACTTTAATTTTTTGAGGCGTTTAGCTGTTAATAAATAGAAATATTTATGACTAATAATACACCCCTACCCCGTTATAATGCTACCCGATATAACACAAATTCAGATATAACGTGGTAAAGCAGTGCTCCGGGGGGTGGGGCTGCGCACTCCGGCCGATCAAATCAAGTTCAATATCTTAGAACGGTAAGATTTTTTGGCTCCTGAGGACAGCGTTATATCGAGGTAGAGGTGTAGTCTGAGATACAAATAATTAGGCACATGGGACCAATCACACGCAGTGAGCCGGAAATATTGATTAGGAGATAGTTGGCATGAACAGTTCTTACGCCATGTCTGGTCTGACAGTTGTCCAAATTCCAACTATATTAGCGTCATACATTTTAAGCCCAGAAAGGATCATTAGCTCTCTAGTACAATGGGGTCTGGTCAAATTGGGACCTTCTGTGAGCAGGGGAAGATTACCTCCCTCTCCCCTGCCCCCCCAGCAGCCTGGTGGCAGCCCCATCTACCAGTTATGGGGATAGGGGAATCCACCCACTCCACCAGGTTTCTGACTGAGGTGCCTTCTTGAACGCAGGAGTCCGCTACCTGCAGCTTGGCTAATGCTCTCCCCTGGTCTTTTTCCTACTGCTCCGCCCCTCTCCTTGGGGTGTGTCGTGGCGGGCGGTTGACCCCGGAGACCTGGTGCATGGGTCTCAGAGGGGTAGAGAGTCCCGGCCCCTGGCAGCAAATCTCCTTCTTGGAATGCCTTCCTGGCATAGTCCCTCTGCAGCAGTGCGTGCAGGTCTGCCTCTCTCTGCCCACTGCCTGGCTGTGCTGAAGAAACGTAAGTCCTTCCTCCACCTGGAACATGGCCAGCAGGCCTGCCGGGGCAGGGCTTCCCAGACCCAGAATTGCTCCTAACCCTCCAGCGGGGTGGTTTCACCCCATCACAACTTCCCTGCCATCATTAGCACTGTTTTTAAGAACAGTGTAAGGCCTTTTTCGGAGTCGCATCAGGAGAGCAGCAGCCATGAGCCAAGAAGCAGAAAGTCCCATCCTCACATTCCATCGATCTAAACGATATTAAAACAATGTCATATCGGGCTGTTAAGGAGCCGATCCTGTCCTAACAGTACCCATCACCATCAGATAAAGAAACATGTCTTAAAATGTTTAAAGAAAACATTGTTTGGTAGAATTCTGTCTGGCACCAAATCACTTATCAACACTTCTGTATTGTTTATCTGCACGGTTTCTGACTAGTTCTTTGATTGTTTCTGACTGTTGCATAACACATTTTGCAAATTCTAAAGCAACTTAACGTTGTGGGGTATGACTGGGTGAAGAATTATTTTGCAATCTGTCAGGATTCATCCAAGAATTATTTTGTAATACTGGAGTAAAATGATTGGTTAAGGTGTAGCTAAGCAGGACTCAAGTTTCACTATATAACCTGGGGTCCAAAAGGAAGGTCTTTGGAACCAACTCCAGGACACAGCCCAAAGATCAGAGCTCCCAGACCTCAACACCCTACCAACCACTCCGTGCAGATGCTGGAGTCCCTAGATGACTGATCCTGACCAGTCACCAGGAAAAGTTTGTCTGCCGTATTGGGAAAGGTGAGCTTAGCGTGTGCATTCTGTTTTGGTAACTGTTAATAAACAGAGGTTAAGGACATTACTGTGTGAGGCTCTTTCACCAGTAAAAGGTCCTGCAAACCCCAGAAGGTTACACTCTGAGCTCTAGGAACAGGGGATGGGTGGGTGCCTGTATTAACTGGGTTACGCCTTGAGCCCATCGAAGGGTAAAGGTGGGTGCCCTAGAGTGTGAGGGTAACAACAGGACTTGCATTTGGAGTGGGCAGGCTGCTGTGGCTGCCTAGCGATGCCAAGAACACCAAGGCAGCCTGTTGGAAAAGCAGACACCTCTCCAGAGCAGCTACTGTCAAAGTCATCAGTGTTGCTTGTCAGAACAATGGGTTGGCTAATGAGAGTGGCCAGGCTAAAGGGAACTGGTTCTCCCCGTGTGGGACTTTCACCATCTGACTGAGGCTCGGAAGCTGCTCAGTGGGTCACATGACAGAGGGGACCGAAACCTTATTTAAGGGCAAGATCTGCTCTTGGTTTCATTTCTCAGGGGAGACAGGCGACATGAAGCGTTGGCTTGGGGGGAGGACGTACCTGTAACTCTGCTGGGAGCTTTGAGAGTGAAAGTGACTGGGGGGGGGGTTAGAAACCCACCGTGCAAAGCTGGTGTTCCTGGTTTTACATGCCTCATGTCCCCGAAGAGTAAAACTGAAAACCGCAGAGGTGGAGCTGGAGGAAGTGTGCATACATGACGGGAGAGGGTGTCTCAGCTCTGAACTCAGGGCCTAGGGCAGTTGGGCTGCCAAGTCCTGCATCGCAAAGGAGGAGGCCGGACTAGGGGTCTGCACCCAGAAGCGTGCCTCAGGGGACCAGAGCTATAAACAGTGACTGCAAGCTGCCCAGACCCAACTGGCTTGGAGACATGTGGGATCTAAAGGTTGGATCTAGTTACAACAGGCTGGAGACCGTCCATTAGGGGGAACCAGCCTGGTCTGCACCTGCATCTCTTCCAGAAAGGCATCCAGTCTTGAGCTGAAGACATCCAAAGACAGCGAACCCACCACTCTGCTGAGTTGTTTGTTCCAATGATTGATCACCCTCACCATCAAAGCAGGAAACATGCTGCCTTGGTAGCAAACATGTACGGCCGGTGGGGTGATTCGTGAGCCAAATACAGGCCTAAATTGGAGGCATTTTTTTTTGATGGCTACTGTTTCACTAGTTTTCCAAATTCCTGTGGACTTAAACGCAGCTTTCGCTGTGTGAGTTGTGCCGAACTGGGTTCCCCTGGGACAACGCCTCATTGGTTTGAAGACTGGGCTGGAAACTTCCTAAGGCCGGATGATTTTTATTGTTTGGGTTTTGCTAGGCTAGACATAACATGAGATTGATTAAACTGTCTCATGTGCTACAGGAGCGAAGGAAAATGAGCACAAATTCCACGAAGATATCGAGTCCTACGGAGAATGTCTAATGAGAGAGTCTCAGACTGCGGTTCCAGCATTGATGTGACCCCATGCAGCCTCTGTCTCATCACACAGAGGCAAAACCTTCGCCTTTTAGCTGGTCTGCTGTATTTCCATGTGGAACCAGGGAATTCAGTGGTGCGTGACTGTTTGCATGCAGAGAAAAAAAAATGATGACACCATTTCAAACCTCAAAGAAGCTTGGATGGGTGAACTTCTGGTTTGGTTTCATCTCTTGTCTGGACCTGTTTGTGTGTGTGAATGACCCAATCTTGGCTAACACTGGGGATTGAACTGGGGACTTCCAGAATCAAATGCATGAGCTGCTATAGTTTGAGCTAAAAAGTGAGGCTGTAACAGATTCAGATCCTCTGGACTACATCACTGCTCAGTGGGTTGCATTCACCCGTCATAACTCATCATTAAGTAGAGGGACAGCTTATTAATAGCACTCCCAGTAACCTCACAACCAGAGGTGCTGGAACATTTTGTGTGGCGGGGGGGGCTGGGAGCCATTGAACCAAACTGTAAACCCTGCCTCTAATGGAAACCACTTCAAGGCAGGGGGTGCGGCAGGCTGATCACAGGAGGTGTGCATCGGGTGGAAGCAACCCACACCTACAGACCCTCCCATGCAGGTGGGCCCCCTCAACGGAGACGGCTGGGTCACTGGGATAGAGTCTGCGGGCCGTTCCTCCTCCTCAGCCATCTGCCCCAGCTTTAGCACGGAGGGAGAGCTTTCTCTCTGGAAACACAGCTGGGGCCTGAGCCCCTTCCATGCCGCAGGCATAAATGGTCAGATCCTTGCCCCTGCGCTGCAAAGCCAGTTTAGCTGGATTTCCCTGAACCTGGAGGACTCCCCAGGTGGCATGGGGCTGGCATAACTGGCTTTCTTCATACACCCCTCCTGGGTTTCAGGGGTGTGACCAGCATGCTGCTGTGCTCTGCTGATCCCCAGATGCCAGAATGGCCCCTAGGGGGCCATTGCAGCTGTGTGCAAATTAGAGCAGCCCCAAGGCTCTTATTTCTCATCGGGAAACATACAACTAAAGTCAAACAAGCAGGGCACAATTCCTCCCATTGCACCAGGGATGGCTTTGGCCCATGATGTCAGATACAAGCCCACATCTGGCTAACCAAGGAGGACAAGCACATCTCTTTTGTCATGGAGCTCGGCTGAATCACAGACTCATTGAAATCATTGATGGGAAAGACCTGTGAGGGCAGATAATGTGGGAGATAAAGGCTGAAGCCATCGCGTATCGTCCTCAAATGCTCCCACATTGGTCTGCTGGGATGGCTGGCACAATCGTGCGTGTGAATTTAATGCTTATGAAAAGGGAGGAGGGATGAATATCACAGGCCTGAGTCATGACCGGGGCAAAACGCTCCCCCCGCCCCTTTGCTGATGCTGTATCTCTGCCGTCATTCCGACACCCGCGGCACTCCCCAGGACAGAGTGCGTGCAGCCTCTGCAGCAGTGCCCTGCTGGCAAGGAGGCCTTGGGCAAGGAAGCCTGTACATTTCCTTCTGAGGAGGCACCAATGTCCCTCGGTCCTGACCTGCAGCACTTCTGCCATCCCAGACCTGGGACTCTTCCTCTCCAAGCCACCAGCTCTGCTGAGCCCCAGTCTGCTAGGCACAGAGTCCTGGGACACCGTCGCTCCCTCCCTGTACACCATCCGCTCTGCAGCTGCCCCTGCTCTTCCAGGCCTGAGCAGAGATGGCCTATCATGCCATGTGGTGGGTAGGTTTGCAAAGTACACCTGGTTTCAGACCCACTGTAAGGCCATGTCCCTCCCCACTGCACCAGCTCCTCATTTTTCAATGGCTCGGAGATACAATGTGTTTTCTAATGTGACTTTTTTAGAAGCATTTGTTTAAATAGGGCGTGAAACTGATAATGTGCCAGCTGGAATGTGTCCATTATAAAGATTGCGGACGATACTAAGCTGGGAGGGGTTGCAAGTGCTTTGGAGGATTAGAATTCAAAATCATCTTGACAAACTGGAGAAAAGGTCTGAAGTAAATAGGATGAAATTTAATAAGGACAAATGCAAAGTGCTCCACTTAGGAAGGAACAATCAGTTGCACACATACAGAATGAGAAATGACTGCCTGGGAAGGAGTACTGCAGAAATGTAGCTGGAGGTCAGAGTGGATCACAAGCTAGATATGAGTCAACAGTGTAAAGCTGTTGCAAAAAAAAAAAAAAGAAGCAAACATCATTCTGGGCTGTATTAGCAGGAGTGTTCTAAGCAAGACACGAGAAGTCATTCTTCCGCTTTACTCCACGCTGATTAGGCCTCAACTGGACTATTGTGTCCAGTTCTGGGCATCACATTTCAGGAAAGATGTGGACAAATTGGAGAAAGTCCAGAGCAGAGCAACAAATATGATTAAAGGGCTAGAAAATATGACCTACAAGAAAAGACTGAAAAAACTGGGTGTGTCTAGTCTGGAGAAGAGAAGACTGAGGGGAGAGATAACAGTCTTCAGCTACGTAAAAGGTTGTTATAAAGAAGAGGGCGACAAATTGTTCTCCTTTTCCACTGACAGGACAAGAAGCAATGGGATTAAATTGTGGCAAGGGAGAGTTACATTAGACATTAGGAAAAACTTCCTGTCAGGGCAGTTGAGCTCCAGTACAAATTATCCAGGGAGGTTGTGGAATCTCCATCACTGAGTTTTTAAGAGGTTAGACGAACACCTGTCAGGGATGGTCTAGATAATACTTAGTCCTGCCTTAGTGCAGGGGACTGGATTAACTGACCTATCAAGGCATCTTCAGTCCTACGACTACCCACATTTCTGTGACTGCCCACAGTGCAGGGACTGGATTGCTCAGTGTCAGAAGCAGCGCCCGGGTTTTTGCCTTCCTAGGTGGCAGTGCTCCTCCTCCGAGCATTCGGTGATGGGGGCTCCTTCTGCTCCGCTTCTTTGGGGCACCTTGGCAGTGGGTTCCGGAGTGAGTGAATGACCCGCTGCCAAATTTCCACTGAAGACCAGGAGCGGAAGGACCCCCCACCGCTAAATTTCCACTGAGGGCAGCAAAATGCCACCCTGCAAATCCTGCCACCCTAGAGGAAGTGCAGGCCCTGCTCAGCGTGATGGGATATATGGAGTATTTCATAGCTAGGGTGATAGTTAGAACCTGACCCAGCTGAATAGAGACCAAACTTTCTTACATTTGATGGCTGCATAATAGGACTAGTAGGGGAAAAAAGTTGGGGGTTTCGGTTCAGTTTTAGGGAATAGGCGTCCCAAGGCCAAAGTACTCCACCACACTTGGCAGACTTGGTGGTCAACTCAGCAGAAAGGCCAGACACTGCACCAGTGAAACTGAACAATTCTCTCACGCCTGGAGGCTAAGAGCTGAGGCACGTGGGTTAAGAAGCTCTGCATGGAGAAAGCATGCACTGAGACAGCCTGTGCTGTGCCAGTTCTGTGGATCGAGAGAGGCCCTTTGATCACCAGAACTGGCTATCCATCCATCCATGCCCCTTTCCATCTCCATACACACCCTCTACTTGTTTTATCCTGCCATCCATCATCCCAGTATCTGAGCTCCTTCTACACAAAATCAATAGCAATAGCCAAGTTCTCAGTGGACTTGCTGGAGTCTGTCTCTGCTCCCTCTTTGGGGTAGGGTTTATTTTGTGGACAGTTCAGATTTTATTAATTCCCTGTTGGTGGTGGTGCTCAGTTGGATAGAAGGGGAGAACCCAGAACTTTTCAGCAAATTCATGCAATCAATGTGTGCTTTGTATCACAGAGCCATGGGAGATGTTTCCTCCCAGTGTTCTAAGTGATGCATGGTCCCACATGGACCCTTCCTGGCATGGCCTGTGATGGCGTTGACTCATCCCAGCAGACACATGGGCAAGTCATTAAGAGGTTATGTCAAGCCACCTGCAGGAGAAACAAGGGAGGTTAGCAGCACGGCAATCATCTCCTTGCAGGAGCTTGAAAGGAGGTCATCCCAGAGAAACCAGGCCAATCCTGCCCGTTTTCATACAGAAGATTGGGGCCTCGTCTCCTCCTGCAGGGCTGAGCAGATAAGTCCAGTGAAACTGGCTTGCAAAGACAGATCCCCCTGGCTCCCTTTCTTTCTGACACCTCTTGCTTTCCGGCTCACACTTCAGAAAGCGCAGACATCCAAGCACAGCAGAGAGGAACAGAAATAAAAACAGAGGCCCAAAATGAGAAGGCTTTCTAAAGAGTCGTCACTCCTTGCACACAATTCAATCTCCTCAAACAGAGGCAAAGGATCACCCCTCTCACCTAGCTCCTTATCTGGTTTTTGCTGTTCATTGTAGAAGGAATGAAAGGTTGTAAACCAATTGGAGGAAGGCAGCCCAGCAGAAATGAGGAGCTCAGAGCACAGAGTCACTCCTTGGAGTCTAGCAGCGTAAGTTACATTTTATTAGAAATTTGGCAACGCGTAGGTGTGGATTATTTTCTCCCTGGGTCTGTGGCTCTTTTCTAATCCCTTGCATGCATTTCTTTTCCGTCTTTTCCTGTGGTATCATGGCAGCTGGAATGACACCCAGGACAGAGCAGGAAGGGTTAGAATGCTGCCTTCCTTGTCCCGGCGCCGCTCCTCGTCTTGTTCTCTCCAGGAACCAAGCAACCACTGAAGCAAACCCTGCTTCCCACATGCTTTCCTTTAGGGAGTGATGAGTTAATGCCATGCATTCTCAGTCAGCTGCTTGTTCCTCTTTAGCCTTCACTGAATGTTAGTTCACGGGTCCCAGGATGAGACACACAGCAGGGGCAGTAAAGTGACTTGTAGCAAAAGATTAAAAAGGAGACCCTTTCCCCCCACCCCTGGCCGCTGCCTGTCCCCCCAGCCTTTCCCAGCATGCTTTGCATTCTTTGCGATCACAGCTCATCACGTCTGCTGGGGGAGATGGCAAGTCTCGTTAATGGAGATGACCACGTCCTGGGGCTGGTGCTCTCTCGGGTGCGGCCCGTGGATCTCGCTCATTTCATTCCCGTTCCTGCTGATGCAGTTGACGTCGCTCTTGTTACTGTCGTCATCTGGGCTGGGGCCTAATATCCAGTCTGGGACCAAACGGAAAGAACAAAAGAGTGAGACACGCATTCTTAGAACAGGCAGCAGAGGACAAAGGGCTTGTTGGCCGAGGTAGGCCAGGGATTGTTCCCTACGGAATATTTCCAGCGCTTTGTCCGGACCAGATTTAGACTCCCAAGGAATGATGCTTCTGCGTGGGAACAGTACTCCAAAGTGAGCCTGCCAACTCAATGGGGAACTTTGCCGAGATCCAGCCCAAGTGCTCAGACGTGTGGCCTACCCCCAGGCCCCAGTCATGGATAGTTCCATCCCATTGCTCCTGGAACTCATTGGGAGGGGGGGCTTTTTGACTTCCTCTGGGGACTAGTCCACAGCAGGGGCTTATAAACCCAGTAGTGCTACCAGCTTCAGGCCACACAGCTAGTTAATGGCAGGAATAGAAATCCAGCTCTCCTGATTGCCTAGAACCAGGGATGGAAATGGATGAGAGTCCGAGTCCTGATAAAGAGCTGGAGGGATTTCAGTTCTATGACTCCCTGCCCCCCGAGAATGACCCGTTCTCCCCACACAGCAGTGTGACAATCTTAGATTGCCCCCTGCCCCCGGCCCAGTGCCTCTGGAAGCTACTACCCTAGAGAAAATGAGCTCATAAGCGCCCATCCTCCTGCCACTCTGTGACCAGCTGATGACTGCTTCACACTCCCCAGGTAGGACTTCAGCAGGAGCTTGTCCCTAATGAATTACCTCCAAGTAGCTGGGATCAGGAGCTTCTTAAAAGTGACGGGTGGCCACTGGTGCCCAAACTGTGACCTCGTGCCCTGCCCTTTCCCCAAGACCCTGCCCCCCCACTTGCTCCTCTACACCTCCCTCCTCTATCGATGCCTTTATAGCCAGTAAAAAGTGATGGGACCATGCCCCCCTGGTCCCCCCTGTTCCGGTGCCCCTGGCCAGTTGGGGTACAATTCAGCCTGTCAGTGCTTGGAAACTTCCCAGCTTTGCCGGGGGACGTTAAATCCACTCTGAAACGTTAAAAGGAATGCAAAATGCAAATTAAACTGCACTGCTAATCCCTGAGGGAAAAATAAAGCAAATTAAGCAGCTCAGAAGAAAGAGTGCATCTCTGAATATCCTTTACTGAGCACTGGCCAATATTTTACTAGCACTTAAAAAGACCTTTTGTGTGTTTAAATCCAAGGCATGATATGATGCCAAGCAGGATTCAAATGGTGCCTCTGCTAAATAAACAAACGTGTATCATCCTGGTAGCCTGAGCTGAGAGAGTCAGTGCTATGTTTTATAGGTTGCCAATAGCCATGTGATAACTCTGTAGCTATATAACTGGAGTAAAGGGCCTAATCCTACAACTCTCATTCATGCCGGGTGCTGGGTTCCTTGAATCTTTCCTCTGAATCATCTAGTACTGTTTACTGTTGCAGACAGGATACTGAACTAGATGGATTACTGGGTTGATATAATCTGGCACCTAGAAGTAAGAATCCTAAAGGTCAGCCATTGCCGTTTTTGCTCAGTGTGACTATTGGTTGTGTCCCATCCCGTGTCGTTGCTGAGTGAACATAAGAACGGCTGTACCAGGTCAGACCAAAGGTCCATCTAGCCCAGTATCTGTCAATCGACAGTGGCCAATGCCAGGTGCCCCAGAGGGAGTGAAACTAACAGGCAATGATCAAGTGATCTCTCTCCTGCCATCCATCTCCATCCTCTGATGAACAGAGGCTAGGGGCACCATTCTTTACCCTTCCTGGCTAATAGCCATTTATGGACTTAGCCACCATGAATTTATTCAGTTCCCTTTTAAACATTGTTATAGTCCCAGCTTTCACAACCTCCTCAGGTAAGGAGTTCCACAAGTTGACTGTGTGCTGTGTGAAGAAGACCTTCCTTTTATTTGTTTTAAACCTGCTACCTATTAATTTCATTTGGTGACCCCTAATTCTTGTATTATGGGAATAAGTAAATAACTTTTTCCTTATCCACTTTCTCCACATCACTCATGATTTTATAGACCTCTATCATATCCCCCCTTAGTCTCCTTTTTTCCAAGCTGAAGAGTCCTAGCCTCTTTAATCTTTCCTCATATGGGACCCTCTCCAAACTGCTAATCATTTTAGTTGCCTTTTTCTGAACCTTTTCTAGTGCCAGACTATCTAGTGCTGTTAAACAGCTGCTGTGCTCCACACCAGAGGCAGCTGCAACTTCATGGCATGAGGCATGATTCCTTTATATGCAGCTCTTTAAGAAGTGCTTCAGGATCCCACAGGGTGAACACGCCCAGTGTGGAATGTGGTTCTTGTTCAGAAGCCAGAAAGAATCCTAGTCAATTGGCAGTTTTCAGCACAAGTCATGCAATATGCTTCAAGACCATGTGACTACCATTTCGTGTGGTGTTGTGAGATGTAGCTGCAGAGATGCATGTGCTCTGGAAATACCAAGCTACGGTTGTCGGATGTAGCTCATCATAAAGCACCCTGCTTTATTTCAGTCGGAAAAGCAGGTGAGGATGGGTGACCCAGGGGACCAGTAATAGTCTTTCAACCTCTGAAGTTGCTGGGCCAGCACTAGTGTGACCCGAAGTCATTTACTAGCTACATAGGGTCCTGTTTGAAAAGAGCGGGGGGGCGAGGGGTCAGCCTAATTCAACCCCCTACTAGCGTGATGCTGACAGACCCCTGTCACCAGCGGAGGGGATTGAACCTGAGACTTCCGAAGCTCAGTGTCTCATCAATCTCTAGATCAGTAGTCCCCAACCTTTTTCGTCTGGTAGGTGCCAGATGACAAGCCACGGAGGACCATGGTGGTGGACGAGCATCTGCTGAAATGCCGCTGACAAGCGGCAATGATTTTTCGGTGGCATTTCAGCAGCAACGGCTCTGGATGCTGCTGCTTCTAGGCGACGTTTCGGCGGATGCTCGTCCGCCGGCCAGTACACGGGCAGCACCGCATTGGGGACCCCTGCTCTAGATGGGATAGGTGCCACTAGAGGGGGACAGAGCACCACACCAAGCAGGCCTGAGTTATCTAGCAGCCAAGATGTCAAGGGCCAGCAATTCAGAGCTTTCCCCCGGCTCCTTTTATAGTCCCACCCCACCTGAGTGGACCCTGGGCCTCGCCTTTGGCGCATCACATCTTAGAGGGCAGCAAACAGCCTGCCAGCTCCTAAGGAACCATTCCCAGGTGCACAGGAAGCAATCCTTCAGCCCCCACGTACCCCAGGATCAGAGCTAGTCTAGAGGAAGAACTCTGCTGCACTGCAGTGGCTCTCCTGGGTTCATGGGATGGGGATGGGATTCCCAGAGAGGTGTGAATTGGTTTGATTCTGAAGAGCTGCTCTCCTGATTTTGACCTGGAAGGTGATTCTTCCTTTCTTGCACCTGTTCATAGATTAGAAGATTTATGATCATCTCATCTGACCTCCTGCTTAATTCAGGCCCCAGGACCTCACCCACTATCGCCTGCCCGTAGCCCAACAACTCCGGGGTGCTCCTTACTGGCTGGGGATATGCGGAGTCCGGCCCCTAAGGATTTCAATGCATTCTTAGAGTCTATGAGTGCAACTGGGGCCAAGCAGCTTCAGTCTGAATTTTGACCCTGCTCCATCCCTGCCCGTGTCGTTTTTTTCCTATGTAATCAGTTTGATCTCCATTCCTTTTTGGCCCCTCCCCATTTTTAAGGGGTGGATCAATACCATCTGTATGGAAGGAGCCCTTTAGGCCTTTCTCCAGGTGGTCAGAGAGACTGGCCTCATTCGCCAGTGCTGGATTCACTAAGTCAGATCAACGTCTATGGCATCCTACAAAAGCTGTGTGGATGCAGTGCCCAGAGCTCCCTGCTGCCATGTGAATTAATGTTCCCAGGAAAAAGCAGACTAACCATCCACCCGCTATTTCCCCCTCCAGCTCTCTCTAGCCAAGCGCTAATATTGCTGGCCTTCCTCCTTTGTCAGAGCTGCAGAGGATGAGTGTGGGTCAAGTGCAACAGCGTTGGCACATGGTAGTGATTCTTCAGGCCTGCTGGCAAACCTGGGCAGCGATGAAATATGCAAAGCGATAGCCTGGGTTTACCATGAATTATGTAAGATGACAGAGTAGCATCTCAGGCAGGATAGCAGCCCTGGGCTGTGTTGGCTTCTTCAAGGTGACAGGTACATGGGACTTGCCATCCTTTATTAGGTTACTGGTCCCTCTACTCTGTTATCCCTCCCTCAGCAGGTAACCAGCACATGATGCTTCCGAGGCCACTGGGAGAAAAACAACCCACAATGCACCTGGCCAATTTTGCCAGGTTATATGTGAGGGCAATATTCCCTCCTAACCCTTGTTAGCAACCAGTTTGTGGCTTAAAGCATGAGTGGTGATTATTCTGTACCTAAGCTCCATCACTCCAAATGTTAGCATTAGCCATAAAGTTATCCAGCTCTTTTTTTTTTTAAAAAAAGAAATCTAGTCACAATATTTGACTCATCATCATGTAGCAGGGAGTTCCACAGGTTAACTACATGGTAGGTGTGAAAAAAATCTTTTCACTTGTTCTAATATTACCGGTCACCCCAACTGGAAAACTGTAGAGCGCTCATGGCAAAGCAGATGTAGAGCTCCCCTAGGGACATAAATTACACACACAACAACCAAGCAAATGCCTCCTTATCCGAGCCCCCTGCTGCAGTGGGCTGAGATAAAGTGCTCCCTGCTGATCCCAAAGAGGCGGGAGGAACCACAGTGCCGCAGGGAGCGTGTGAAACATGGCCTGGATGCATCATGTCGGGTTTTCAGGGCTCATCCCATCATGTAAATGCTCTCTACTATCTAGTCAGACTGCAAATCAAAGCCTCTTAGCTCAGTGCTAGGCAGACAAATAACAAAGGGATCTGGGTAGCTGCCCGAACAGCTGTTTCAGGTACTCATTTCGGAATGGCAACATTTGGTGTTTCCCCTTGATGTAGAAAGAATTGTTGTGCTCTGTGTGCACATACATAGTCTGATTCCATTCTGCAGGGATAGCGTGTGTGTACACCAGGGGCGGCTCCAGGCCCCAGCACGCGAAGCGCATGCTTGGGGTGGCATGCTGCGGGGGGCGCTCTGCCGGTCGCCAAGAGGGCGGCAGGCAGCTCCAGTGGACCTCCCACAGGTGTGCCTGCGGAGGGTCTGCTGGTCCCACGGCTCCGGTGGACCTCCCGCAGGCGTGCCTGCGGGCGGTCCACCAAAGCCGCGGGACCTGCGGACCACAGGACTGGCGGATCCTCCGCAGGCACGCCTGCGGGAGGTTCACCGGAGCCACCTGCCACCCTCCCGGCGACCGGCAGAGAGACCCCCGTGGCATGCCGCTGTGCTTGGGGCAGCGAAATGTCTACAGCCGTCCCTAGTGTACACACACACACAAAAGATATGGCAGAACTGTGGTCTCTAGGAGATGGGCTAGTCCAGACTGATCCCTTTCTCCTCAGCAGGTATTGTTCTCGACACCACTAATGACTGCTTCTTGGAGCAACTGGTCCTGGAACCCCTGTAAGTGAGAGGCAACTATTGATTTAATCCTAAACGGAGCACTGCCTCTGGTCCAAGAAGTGAATATCGCTGAACCACTTGGTAACTGAGACCATAATGTCATTAAAATTTAACATCCTTGTAAGGGGAGAAATGCCAAAGAAACCTGCCACAGTAACACTTAACCTCCAAAGGGGGAAACGACACAAAAATGAGGAAGCTAGTTAAATGGAAATCAAAAGGAACAATCACAAGGGTGAAATGTCTGCAAGCTTCATGGAAACTATTTAAAAACACCATAAGAGAGGCTCAAACTAAATGTGTACCTCAAATTTAAAACAAAAAAACAAAAAAAACCAGTTGAACCAACAAAAAATGCCATCGCGGCTGAACAGCGGCGTAAAAAGCAGTGGTTAGAAGCAAAAAGGCATCCTTTAAAAACTGGAAGTCAAATCCTAGTGAGGAAAATAGAAAGGAGCATAAATTCTGGCAAATCAAGTGTGGAAGTATAATTAGGCAGGCCAAAAAAGAATTTGAAAAGCAACTAGCAAAAGATGCAAAAGCTAACAGCAATTTTTAAGTACATTAGAATCAGGCAGCCTCCCAAACAGTCAGTGGGGCCATTGGACAATTGAGGTGCTAAAGGAGCACTCAAGGAAGACAAGGCCGGTGCAGAGAAGCTAAATGAATCCACTGCAGAGGATGTGAGGGACATTCCCACACCTGAGCTATTCTTTTTAGGTGACAAATCTGAGGAACTGTCCCAGACTGAGGTGTCATTAGAGGAGGTTTTGGAACAAACTGATACATTAAACAGTAATACATCACCAGGACCAGATGGTGTTCACTCAAGAGTTCTGAAGGAACTCAAATGTGAAACAGCAGAACTACAACTGTAGTGCGTAACACATCACTTAAATCAGCTTCTGCAGCAGATGACTGGAGGATAGCTCTTATAACACTGTTTTTTAAAAAAGGCTCTAGAGGTGATCCTGGCACTCACAGGCTGGTAAGCCTAACTTCAGTACCAGGCAAACTGGTTGAAACTGTAGTAAAGAATAGAATTATCAGACAGGTAGATGTACATAATTTGTTGGGGAAGAGTCAACATGGCTTTTGTAAAGGAAAATCATGCCTCACCAATCTACTAGAATTCTTTGAGGGGGGACAACAAACATGTGGACAAGGGTGAGCCAGAGGATATAGAGTACTTGAATTTTCAGAAAGCCTTTGACAAGGTCCCTCACCAAAGGCTCTCAAGCAAATTAAGCAGTCATGGGATAAGAGGGAAGGTCCTCTTTTCGATCAGTGACTAGTTTAAAAATAGGGAACAATGGGTAAGAATAAATGGTCAGCTTTCATAATGGAGCAGGGTAAATAGTGGGATCCCCCCAGGGTCTATACTAGGACCAGTGCTGTTCAGCATGTTCAGAAATGATCTGGAAAAGGGGTGAATGATGAGGTGGCAAAATTTGTAGATCATACAAAATTATTTAAGATAGTTCAGTCCAGAGCTGACCACGAAGAGTTACAAATGGATCTCACAAAACTGGGCAACAAAATGGCAGAGGAAATTCAGTGTTGGTAAGTGCAAAGTAATGCACAGTGAAAAACATAATCCCAATGATACATACACAATTATGGGGCCTAAATCAGCTGTTACTACTCAGGAAAGAGATTTTGGAGTAATTGTGGATAGTTCTCTGAAAACATCTGCTCAGTGTGCAGCGGCAGTCAAAAAAGCGAACAATGTGTTAGGCCTGAATAAAAATATAGCAGACAAAACCAGGTATGCCAACCTGACCAAAGTCAGGCTAACAGAGGTTTCTGGGTAATTCCTGAGTGGAAAACACTGAGAAGCAGCATGTCTCACAAGCGCTGGGGAAAAGTGAGATAAGGGAGAGGCTGCATTCCTGGCATAATACCAGACATGCTGTGTTAGGAGCAGATCCTTCGAAGAACTGATAAGAGCCCTAGATTCCCAGCCTCCTTGTTTTCACTCCCTGGTTTTGTTCTTTGTTTGTTTTTAACTCCCCTACATTTCTAACTTTAGGCACGCATGTATACTAAAGGTGTCTAGTTTCTAATTGTTAGAAGAAGGGGGTGGGTTGCTCTAGTGAATAATTTATGATGTGACAGAACTGTCTATATAGGCTTATACTAAGATGTAAAGAGCAGGCTGGTTCTCTCTGGAGATGAGCTGCTCTCTATTGATGCGTGCACTTGTCAATAAAGAGCTTTTGATCGGACCTTGCTGGTGTTGCCTGTCTCTCTCGCGGTCAGACAACGAACTTTGCCGTCTGGGTTAGAGTCCCCGACAAAATGTTAGGAACTATTCTGGAAGGGATAGATAATAAGATAGAAAATATCATAATGCCACACCATAAAAGCCCATGGTACACCCACACCTTGAATACTGCGTGGGGTTCTGGTCGCTCCAGCTCAAAAAGTGTATGTTAGAATTAGAAAAGGTGCAGAGAAGGGCAACCAAAATGATTAAGGGAATGGAACAGCTTCCAAATGAGGAGAAATTAAGAGACTGGGATTTAGAAAAGAGACGACTAAGGGGGGATATGGCAGAGGTCTATAAAATCATGACTGGTGTGGAGAACGTGAACAGGGAAGTGTTATTTATCCCTTCACATAACACAAGAACCAGGCAGCAGGTTTAAAACAAACAAAAGGAAGTATTTCTTCACCCAACACACAGTCAACCAGAGGAGGAGGGATGTAGTGAAGGCCAAAAGTTTAACTGGGTTCAAAAAAGAGCTAGATGAGGTCATGGAGAATAGGTCCCTCAATGGCTATTGGCCAAGATGGTCAGGGCTGCAAGTCCATGCTCTGGGTGTCCCTAAGCCTCTGACTGACAGAAGCTAGGACTGGACGACAGGGGATGGATCAGTGAGGAATTACCCTGTTCTGCTCATTCCCTCTGGGACATCTGGCACCAGCCATTGTTGGAAGTCAGGATACTGGGCCAGATGGACCTTTGGTCCAAGCCAGTATGGCCGCTCTTACGTTCAATGGCAAAATTTCAGAATAAGGTGACTTTCCTTCCATGGGTTTTTTTTTAAAAAACTAATTTGCTCAGTCTCCTTAATTCTGCCGTGTGTGGGGCCACCTTGGTCTGTTCCCCACATTCCACCACTGCTCTTTCTGATGCTCAGTAAAACCATACGGCTCTCATCACAGTTCTGCTTTGGGGAAATCTAGGATGCCGCTCGGTAAGCGGGAAAGGATGGAGCTCTTGGGGAGTGAGCTGCTGCATGGAAAGGGGTAAAATCATGTAGGCACCTAACTCCCATCAATTTGAGAATCTGGGCCTGACTCCTCACCCAGAGCAAGCCAGGAACAGGGGCTAGTATCCCGTGCAAGCTTTGCCTTCCCTCTGCCCATGCAACTGACTCGCTGCCAGCAGCACAAAATCCCCCCTTCCCCCATTTAGATTGGAAAATAAATCACTGAAGTTTGGGCAGGGGAGATGTGATGGCCTATTGCCTGTCAGGGACAGGGCTGAGGCCCTGCCATGTTGGGGGGAATCATCACCAGCCATAATGTTTTTTTGCTCCATGACCACATTGCTGATGGCACCTTATTCCAGTTCACGCTCGCATCCCTGAGAAGCCGGGCTGGGGATCCATGTGCATCTTTGGCACGTAGAGGGAGAAGAGGGTGTGTGTGTGTGTACGTGCCTTAACGCCTATCTTGAGTGTGTGTTCGTTGGTCCACAAACCTCTGTGTGTGTCTGTGACAGAGTGAAAGGAGGCTGTGTGTGTTTGCATGTCAGAACGTGTGAGCGACACATCATTTAAAACCTTTAACCACAGCTAATGCCTGCCTCCCGGGAGCCATTTCCAAATTTTCTCCTTATCTGCAGGGCACAGATTCAGCTTAGCTCCCTGTGGCTCTCTCCTCAGCCATGGTTCGAACTGCCCCAGCTCTGAGTGGAGTGGGATTACGTCAGGGGAAAGGGGATTCTCCTGCCTGGCTGCACCTGCTGCTTTCACTGGCTTTCCCTCCTCTTCTCTCCACCTGTCTAGTGCCTGGGGTTCTCCCCTTCCAGGGCAGAGAAATTAGGTGGCTTGTCTGGCCCGACAAGGGAGTGGGATTTACGAGTTCCTGGGCCAGGCCTGAGTCACTAGACTCACTGCTCTCGTGCTGGGAGCTGAGACATGCGACCCTTGACAAACAAGGACTAGATTGTAAATGCCAGGGGGAGTGTGCACCTGAGGCAGCAGACCACTGAGTTAACTGTGATCCGGAGAGAGCCAGACAGCTCAGCTATAGCATCTCACACCCGCCTGCTGTTCTAGGCCTCGGTCTCGAACTCTATCCTTAGTCTGGAGCTGGCAGGAACACCATGCATGCCAAGGCCCTCAAAGACTCAGGTAAGCCCAAAAGGTCACTACACAGCCCCAAATTATCCACATGTGGCATTTTTCCTCTCCTGTTTCCATCCCCACAGCTGTAAATGTCCCAGACTAATTCCTTTTTCATCTGGGCTAGCTGCCAACTTTCACCCTGATCTACCCTTGACTCCCCAGTATTCTAGACATGTTCTCCAGCTCCAGCCAAGTGCCTGTTCTGCCTTTACCACTGGTAACTCTTGACTTCAGGATGCCATAAAGACACTGCAAGAGGTGACCAGCTGGTCCATATTGTGTTAGTACCTGGACCTGTGATGCTCACAGATAACACCGGATACTGGAGTCTGCATCAGAGGACCAGTCTGCCCGCTGAAGAAACTGCAGCCTCTGACCTCAGCTCCAAAACCTGAAGTGCGGCTAGATGTCACCTCCGTAGCCATTAAAAGGTGGAAGCACCGAACATGACAGGGGAAAACGTCCCCAAAGGATGAACATGTGCATCTGAACCACTGACAGCCACGCGGCGAGCCCTGCAGGACTTCTGATTCACTGACCGCAACCACCGTGGTTCAGGCTCCTGACAAACCGAGAGAGAGCTGCCCAGATGCATCAAGCTCTGCAGCAGCCTTGCAGCCATTCAGGCTCCTCTGCTGGAAGTTGTTCCGACTGGGGATGTCACCCAGAAGTCGGCTACTTCCCATGGAATGAAGTTGGACAGCAAAGGAGAGTTGGAGCGAAGTGGCAGAGCATGGCCCTCTCAATTAGAAATTGGGGGCTGGCAGGGCGCACACGTTCAGCCAACCCTGCTCCCTACAGCCCACAGATGTTTAAACACTGCATCTCTCTGCGCTTCGTTCCCTAGTGAAACCCGGATAACAATCCTTCCTTTGTCTTGATCATAGGTTCTTTGAGACAGAGTCTCTGTCATTCTGTGTCCACACAGTGCTAGTGCATTGGGACCCTCATCTAGGTCAGGGTCCCGAGGCAGGACAACAATACCAATAATGAACACAATGGAAGAATATTTCCCCTCTGTTCTTTTGCCATAGAAGGCCCTGGGGGCACCAGGGATAATTGACTGAGGACATCACTTTGGGAAGTTACAAAAATGCCCCTGCACTGCAGAGGAGACAGCAGATCTTACAGAAGTGGCAACAAAATGAAACGACCTTTCCAGCCATTTATCTGCCTGCCTGGTTCGAGGCAGGTGGAAGAAGAATAAATAGGAGGCTAGGAAGCTCTGGAAGGGTCCAGAACTTCATAGTAAATAAAGATCTTCTTAAAAACGCACAGCAGAATCTGTTGGTTCTTGCCAAGGTTCTTGACAAGGGTAGCACCAAGGCAGGCAAGTCGTTCCCCCTCCCTCTCCCCCCAGATAATGGCCATTGCCGACACATTGAAAATGGATCAAAATCTGGGCCAACTTTTCCAAGGAGCTCAGCGCGTTAGGTGCGGGGCTCTGTTGAAGATCTGGCCCTGTGTTGGGGAAGATATGGCCTTTATTTATGTAGGTATCAAAATGAGATGCGCTCTCTTGGACACCTGGCCATGTGTACCGAGCCTTCAGAAATCCAGCTGCAAGTTCCCCACCGGGCTGTTTTCCCAGCCCAGGAAGGACGAACACCACACCCAGATCCGGTTCAGGCCCTTCCCTCAGGGCAGGATTGAGTTAATCACACTTTGTGACCCAGAACAAAGCTGTTTTCCTGGCCAAGGCAGGTGCTTTTGCTCTGCATCTCTCCCTCTGCTCCAGGGCCAGGCCCTCTGGGGGGGGGACAAGTCTGACTCTTGCAGCTCCCCCAGCCGAGCTGGCAGCCCCGTAGAGCAGACACCTGACCCCCTTCCCAGCTGGGTCCATCATGGAACAGCTCTGGCTCAGCCCAGGCCGCTAGCTCTTAAAGGGGCAAAGCACCCTGCTCCCTTCAGACAGGTGCTTTCGAACATAGGATTTTAAGAGAAAACCAAGAGGGAGTTTAAATGCACAGACGGGGCGGGGGGAAGGAATTGCAAGAAGAATCTTTACACGCATCACCATCAGAGAGGAAAGAAAACATCCAGAGCACAGTGGGGCCAATTACACACATTACTAATTCCAGACCAAGCCCTGGACTGAATCCCTAGCCCCAGCCCTGACAATCGCGGTAACAGCAGCAGTAGATGCACAACTAACTGGGTCGCGCCACTGTCTTCCCAGGGAAATGCCCCAGCGAGCCTCTGTCCTTGTTTTGGGAGCACATGGAACCAGGCATTGCAATGAGCTGGAAGGGGAAGCTGAGGGAGCGCGGAGCCCAGATTTGGCTTTGGGAGAAAGATCTGCTGTCGTGCTAATCAAGTGGCGTGTCAGAGGCATGCTGACGCCGCTTGCAAATCCTTGAAGGACATTCTGTGTTGGGAAAACCCTCTGGCTGGAGCATGTATTTCTCTTCCCCTGTCTATTGCTTGGGACATTTGCATGGAAACTCTCTGTCGCTATGGCAGGGAGGGGGCTACCTGCGAGTTCCAAACATCCTGGTTAGCTACGGCTGGGAGAATTATGACACAAACAAGGTGGGGGAATAAGCATGTGGCCTCCAAAGCATCCACAATCCTTTCACACGTATGTGCCTGATGAAGAACCAGGGCCCTGATCCAAAGCCCACTGAACTCAAGGGGACGACGACGATAGATGAGACCCCAGCACACACTACCCGTGGGCAGAATGGTCTCTAACTGGAGGGCCAGATTTATCTGGAGTAAAGCCAGTGGGTTTAGACCAGGGATGGATTTAGCTGGGGATTATTTTCCCCTAACGCTTTCTGTTGGCTCTCAAGGAGCCATCAAAGCTCTCGAAGTAAAGAATCGAAACCAGCAGGGGGATTTCATGCTGCCGGTGTTTATGCTCTGTGCCCAGGCACCAGCCCCTTGGCCCCACCTTATCACATGAGAAAGGCCTTTTTAACACCTGGGGGGGGGCATGCAACTTGTGATGGGGAGGTGTGTGTAGGGGGGTGGTTTTAAGTGGTGTGCTGGATCTGCACATTCGGCACCAGCGCGGCACCTTTGTAATCACTCTCTGTCTCCCCTCCCCATCCTCTTTTAAAATCACTTTGTGCCATGGGCGGCAGAGAGGATGGACCACGGGGCGTGTGGGAGCCCAAAGAGTGTTATAATTCGCATTCCTCAAGGACAGTCTGACCTATTTCTGAATCCAGTGGGCCTTACAGAACCCAGGCCCGTGCTACCATGGCAATTGTGGACATAGAAGGAAGCTGCAGATAAGGGAAATCCTGGCTAATGAAATAAAGCTGAGATCCCTATCAAGCACCACACAATAGAACAAGCCGGTTTTCTTTTCTTCGGAGGAACGTTTGCTGTTAGAAATGGCATCACCCCCCAGACACACCATCCCTCTCTTGGATGGCGCGGGCTATTTCACTGCCTTTTGTGTCTCTTACAGCCCTTTGGAAGATTTCAGTTGCAAATCCGCAGTGAGGTGATGGAGTGCAGGGCCAGTGAATGCAATCAGAGGGTGAGGGAAGCTGTTCAACCGCCGCATACAGAACAGAAAAAGTTTCCCAGCTCGAGGGTAGTGAGTCCAAACTCCCAGAGATCTATCCCAGCATGCTCGGGGGCTTGTGGAGAACCTAGAGGTAGATTCTTTATTGGCTGTCTCCATTAAGGGAGTGCGCTATGTCTGTAGATGGGTTAATACGAAGGTTCTCAAACTGTGGTCCGCGGACTGCCAGTGGTCTGCCAGCTCCGTTCAGGTGGTCTGCGGATAGTTCCTTCTAAGGTGCGCGCCTGGGTGGCCGCACATGAGAGAATGAAGGGCCACACACCTAATTAGTGGGGCGGCACAGGAACGGCTTCACTAATTAGGTACCTGGACCCTGGAGAAGACGCACATGTAAGGTGAGATGGTGCAGGGCTGCCCAGAGGGGGGGACAAGTGGGGCAATTTGCCCCAGGCCCTGGGCCCCACAGGAGCCCCCACAAGAATATAGTACTCTATAGTATTGCAACTTTTTTTTAATAGAAGGGGCCCCCAAAATTGCTTTGCCCAAGGCCCCCTGAATCCTCTGGGTGGCCCTGAGGGGAATAAGGGGTAGGTGGGAGGGGGCAGTGGGGTGAGAAAAGGGGTAAGGGGGAATTTGGGGCATGCAGGGCTGCAGCGGCCAGAGAAAGAGGTGACTTTCCCCAGCTCCAGGCCTGCGGCTGCCAGGGAGAGACCCCCCCCTGCCCCTTCCCAGCTGCAGCTCAGGGGCTGCTGTGGCAGGGGAGAGAGGGAGAGACCCCCCGTCCTTCCCAGCCCCTGCTCAGGAGATGCCGAAGAGGGAGAGAGCCCCCTCCTTCCCAGCCCCTGCTTGGGGGCTGCCGTGGCAGGGCAGAGAGGGCTCATCCATCGCATTAGAAAGGTAAGACTACTGATATTAAAATGTGAGTTGTGTGCTTTTATTTGTAGAACAAAAAACCCGTTAATTATTATTAAGCTTTTTTTAATATAGTGCTTTTCTCCAAAGCGCTTTACAATAGTTAGCTAACGGTACAAACAACATTTGGGAAGATTATTACGTGGTCCGCCGAGACCCTCAGCAATTTTCAGGTGGTCTGTGGAAAAAAAAGTTTGAGAACCACTGGGTTAATAGATAAGATGCCAGTGGATGGTGCTCAAAAATGTGCACCATAATTCCTGGATTTCGTAGGACCAATCACACTGGATGCGCACTACAAATGGCTTCATTTGTGCAGCTCTTTATGAGAACATGAAGGAGGGAGTCTAAGTAATTCCTTAGTACTCAATGACCTGGCTGCCTAGCAGTGTACAGCGTAGCATAGCTCGGCCCAAAGTAATGCATGCCCTCTGCTGTCCCCTCAATTGCCCTGGTCACTCAAAGGACAGTGAAA
The DNA here is from genome assembly GCF_025201925.1 of Gopherus flavomarginatus. Taxonomy (NCBI): domain Eukaryota; kingdom Metazoa; phylum Chordata; order Testudines; family Testudinidae; genus Gopherus; species Gopherus flavomarginatus. The sequence goes on along the minus strand of NC_066623.1, from coordinate 111,854,607 downwards.
GGACAATGTCACAGCCTCAGAGAGTATCCACGTGGATTTTATACTGGATCCCAGAGCAAGGGTAACAACTCAAACCGAGTGACATTTGCTCCTGGCAAAAGTTCGTCAACATGAACATTTTTCATATCTTTAAAAAATTTCAAATTTTCCTCAACCAAAAACATGAAAACGGAAAATTTTAACCACTCTGCCACCTGGTTTGGGGCTTTTTGTCAAAGAAACTGGAAAGTCTGTGACTTTTTGAACCCCAGAATATGTTCATTACTTTCTAAACGTTTTAGAGAGTGTCTTTACCATTTTCCAAGTGGCTCTTGTGGCAAGCAGAGCGCTGTACATGTGAGTCTGAGGAAGGCCAAAAGAGGCAGCGATGAGATCATCAGATGACTCCTTTATGGCAAACTCATGGCATAGCAGAGTGGATTAACACAGTGTATTCCTAACAGAGTCTGATCCAATTTCACTCAGTCCCATTTAGCTCTCCCATCCACCCAGATGCGAAAACACAGAAGTCCACTAATTGTTCCCTTTTCTCTAGTGTGATCAAATATGTATCACCTTCTGTCTGAGGGTTTCAAAGCACTTGATAGATAACAAAGGCTGATGGTACCCCAGTGCCTAAGAGGTAGAGAGGTATTATATTATAGTTACAAATGTGGAAATTGAGGCACAAAGATCTTAAGTGACCTGGCTACGGTCATGTGGGAAGTCTGGCAGAGCCAGGAACAGAAACCTACATCTGACTCCTCGTCTTGTATATCCTTCCTCCAAACACCTAGCAGGATGGGATTTGAATAGTTCATGCACCTGACCTAGTGCTGTTCTCTGCACAGAATTAGAAGCTTCTGAAAGATTAGCATCTGGAAAGAACTCAATACCTATGCTGGGCCTGTCCATACTTATCAGTGTTAGTGGTGCACCACAGGAGATGTAGTCTGGCCCTGGAGCCAGACCCATAGAGGAGAACGGGCTCACGGAGCACCTGAACTACAACTTGGAGTCACTACAGCAGCATTTCCAAATTGAAATATTTCAGTTTCCGGATTAACTCTTTCTACTGTTGCATGCTCTGTTTGGGGTGGTGGGGTTTTTTTTAAATGAAAAATTTAAAAAGTTTCCAGAGAAAGCCGATATTTTTCACATCTGTAACTGGCTTCTCTCCTGGCCACCCAGGATGCAGCATTTGCTCAGTGTTTGCATTGTTTGCCACGCTGCATGCCAGGGTTCCGGTCGAGCTGCAACAGGCCAGGAAAAGGAAAAGCCAGGCACAGGAGACAATTATGAGCAGTTTTTTATGAACAATTATTTATTGGTTCATTGCCATGTGGCCCAACTGGGAACGAGACCCCATTTTGCAAGGAACTGTCCAAACACCCAGGCATAGGCCATCTCAGGCCTGAAGAATTTACAGTCTAAGACCAGATGCAATAAGTGAGAGTGACGCGCAATAGAAAGGAAGTGAGGGTGAAGGCCGGAGTAATAAGATTGTCCCCCTCAAAATCCTATTAAAGGCCTTGGCATGATCCCTTTGACGTCAGTGATAAAACACCAGCGGATGTGGGGGGCAGGTCCAAAATGGAGGAAGAACTATTTCCGGCCTCACAGGATAGTAAGCGTGGTGTACAGGAACTGGGAAATAGCCCTGTCATAAACAGATAGCTAAGGGTTAATGTCTCTTACACCTGGAAAGAAGTAATCTGAAACACCTGACCAGAGGACCAATCAGGAAACAAGACTTTTTCAAATCTGGGTGGAGGGTTTTTTTGGTGTGTGAGTCCTTTGTTCTGGGTCTTCTGCCTGCACTCTCTCGGCTATGAGAAGTAATTTCTGTTTCCTGCTTTCTAATCTTCTATTTCCAAGTTGTAAGTACCGTATAGTAAGGCAGTAAGGTTTCTATTGTTTTTCTTTTGTATTTACATGGATATAGTTGCTGGAGTGCTTTGAATTGTATTCTTTTTAAATAAGGCTGTTTATTCAATATTCTTTTAAGCAAATGACCCTGTATTTGTTACCTTAATACAGAGAGACCATTTTTATGTATTTTTCTTTCTTTTTACATAAAGCTTTCTTTTTAAGACCTGTTGGAGTTTTTCTTTAGTGGGGAACTCCAGGGAATTGAGTCTGTTGCTCACCAGGGAATTGGTGGGGGGAAGAAGTCAGGGGGAAATCTGTGTGGGTTAGATTTACTAGCCTGACTTTGCATTCCCTCTGGGTGAGGGGGAAAGAGAGATTAACTCTCGGTACTTCTGTTTTCCAAGGCTGGGAACGGGGAGGGTGGAATCCCTCTGTTTAGATTCACGGAGCTCGCTTCTGTGTCTCTCTCCAGGAACACCTGGAGAGGGGAAGGGAAAAGGTTTATTTCCCTTTGTTGTGAGACTCAAGGGATTTGGGTCTTGGGGTCCCCAGGGAAGGTTTTTGGGGGGACCAGAGTGCCCCAAAACACTCTAATTTTTTGGGTGGTGGCAGCTTTACCAGGTCCAAGCTGGTAACTAAGCTTGGAGGTTTTTATGCTAACCCCCATATTTTGGACGCTAAGGTCCAAATCTGGGACTAGGTTTATGATAAGCCCTTTAACTGGTGTGTGAACTCTCTAATGGTGCTCACCGTGTTCTTTGTTTTGGACGGCCCCAGAAACCAGCCAGCGCTGCTCTGCGGGTTTGTGGGTAGGTAGCAAATGGACACTGACCTGCCCTCCTATGTGGCTTCTTCATATTATGCAAAAAGCAAAAGACACGAGAGACAAGGAACAATGGCATGATGTTAATGAAGGGAAACATTAGGCTAACCTCCACCTGGCCAGTTCCCCACCACTGAGTTGGAGGGCCTGAAGATGCAATCCTGCATTGCAAGGTCTGCGTCGCACCTTCCCGCACCATTTCGAGCTGGGAATTGATTTCGGAGACACGCAGCTTCCGTGAGATAGCGGTGGGAAGTTACATAACAGAATCTCCAGCTAATTATAGAGTAAACAAAGGCTGGGTTTATTCCTGCACGCACTAATCTGAACCGCAGTTTCCACGGGAATTATTTGGGGAGTCCCTCTGCACTGGATGTAATTAGCTGGTAATCTGCAGACAGATGTAATTAGGAGATTGTTAGCGGGTGTTTACTGCAAGGACTTTCCAATTTTACTGTGTAAGTAAGGAGTGAAGTAATTACCCAATTACACATTATTTATGTCCACTCATGGTCAAGGATTTCTGAGAGCTCCCCTGAGAACGTAGGTAACTGGGCCCCTGCACGGAGCTAGGCAAGGCTTTGCTAGAGGTCCCAGATACCTAAACCATAATCAAAATGTCAGACCCTTTGTCTCCCTTGCTAACCTTTGGCTGACACTGCTTTCCAGACAGCATTTGATGGGGCTCGCCTTTGCTGTGGCTCATTAAAAATCTTGACCAAGCACTATGTGGTAATATAAAGCTTAGCCGGGAAGCGACTGTCCTAAATCTCCTATGTCCTTGTGTCATCTTATCGGGGGGAGGGAGGTTTAACCACCATTTCTGTGGCTGATTTGCTTGATCAGCATGTGAAACTTCTTAGCAAATTGAGTCTCTTAAAAAAAAGATGGATCCCGCCCCCCCAAAGAAGAGCTTTTCCTCAGGCAATTTCCAGCTCACCCAGGCCATAAAGACTGTAACAAGACCCAGGAACAGCTTGGGTGCGGTGGCTCACAACTGAGGTTTCCTGAGTAGAGTTGACTAATGGAGAAGGTCAATGGGCAGGACAGAGATGTGGAAAAGCAGGGCGGGGCTGAGGGGCCTTGGCAGAAGGAATTTGCACAAGGCCTGTTTTGTAATGCTATACTCGTGTGTCGATCGAACCTGGGAACCTCTCAGTCTAAACGTGGGAGTCTCTGCTGCCAGAGCTAACAACTAGCTGTGACTGCAACTGGCGCGTGGGGGCCCCTCGCCCCTGGAGTGCCCCCTGGTGGCCCAGTGCAGCACCACAATTATGTCTATGCCTCAGTTTCCCCTAGTGGACTTTCAATAAATCCAGTGAGACTTATCTATACTGCACAGTGCCCCTTCAGGGGCCTAGATTATTTATCCCAAAGGCAGAACACTATATAAACAGCTTACAAGCTGGAGGAGACGGGGGAGTGCATTAACCTTAGTCCAGCCACTTCTCTTATATCCCGGTTCCTTAGGCCATGCCTACACTGGTGATCTTATAATGGCATAGCTGTACCGATGCAGGGGCTCTTAGGTCGGTGTAACTCATGTCGCTCTGTCCCCCCACATACACATACACTGGGAGTAGCTTTTTACCCAGCTCCCCTGAGACCTCCTTTCCCCAGGCGCTTCCTCCCTGGGCCCACATAATCCTTTAGAAAGGCCCTGTCTGTGTGTGTGTGTGTGTATGTGTGTCTGTGTGTGTCCTTAATTAACTACTGCCCCGCTGGGTCATTCACAGGTAGGCTGAGAGCCTGACTGCAATCAATGACACTGGCTCATCCATCACTGGGGGAGGCAGGGGAAGTGCTCCATTGGGCAGGTTTGGAGGACAACTGCCTTCACTATGGCAGCCCATTCCAGCTGCATTCAGACCAAGGCAGGTGTGGCCCAGGGCAATCTTATGGATGCTGCCGGTATCTAGCAGGAAGGAGGCTAGCGAGAGACATGGAGACAGAGTTTGATGGGGCTCTCTGAGCTGCTGCATTAGCTAGTGCATAACAGCATGACGGCGCAGTCTCGGCGGATGGGTTTGTGGTTCTGACACAGGGCTGGGCACCAGGACTTCTGGGCAGTATCATCACCCTCGAGCTTTCTGAAGTCATTTCCCAAAATCATGAGATTGGCGTAAAAAAAAAATCACAAGATTTAAAAAAAAATAACCTTGGGGTGTTTTTTCTGTCACTTCTGTTGCACTTCAGTCAGGTTTACAAGCATTTTCCTGCAACCAGGATGGCTAGAAACATACTCTTTTAAATGACAGCTGAGAGTCTTACATCATCCCATGACTCCTGGAGCTGGGACTTGGTGAAAAATTCCAATGACACCTCTCAGGCCCAAACTTCTTGTGCCGCTTTCTCTGCAGTAACACAGCTGAGGATTTTATTTGTCTCTTAGATGATTGCTCACTCTAGAGTAAAAGCACTTAAAGGCTGGAGGAATATCAGGGCTGGAAGAGACCTCAGGAGGTCATCTAGTCTAACCCCCTGCTCAAAGCAGGATTAATCCCCAAATAGATTTTTGCCCAAGATCCCTAAATGGCCCCTTCAAACATTGAACTCACAACACTAGATTTAGTGGGCCTATGCTCAAACCACTGAGCGATCCCGCCATTCCATGGCATGAAGCTGGTCAAAATTCAGAATTTTCCATCCCAGAGGAAATTCTGAGATTACAAAATTTGGTTTTATCCTGAATTAGGACAAAAAACTTGAAGTCTAGGATTTTGCTTGCAAAAATAAAATGAAATATTCTGAGCATATTTCCTTTCAACCTTCTCCATGAGATTTTGTTTCAACTTTATCATTTCAATTAATTATAGTGAGGCAAAATGATGACATTGAAACAAGACATTTTGATAAAAGTTTCAACGTGCCCGACACCTTCCTGTGAAATGTTTCGATTTTGTCAAATCAGCATTTTCTGATAGAAACTCATTTCCACTGGGGCATTTTCAACTGCTCCAACGATAATCGCGTGCTACCCAGAGCAGCCGTTTGTCCTCTTAGACCCCCAATCTTTTCTAAATGATTGGCAATCAAAAGCATCTGTCTCCTTTCCTCTCTAGAACAAAGCTTCCAAATCAGCCGTGCTTGCTTAATATGAGAGGTCCGGCTAAAGAGAAGCGTGAGCAGCTTTGTAAATGTTTAAAAAACTGCTTTCCAAATTGACAGGTAGAGAGATAATCCATTCTCTTTACAGGGCTGTCACCATCATAAATGGCCTTGCGGGAATTTAAAGAGTGATCTGGAGGAAGGATTAGATCCGAATGCTTTGAGGGACCCTGCTATGCGCCGAAAAAACGGTCATAAATATTGCATGTTATCAGCATCCCTTTAATCTGAAACTGTGTTTCCTCTCTCTTGCATCTATCAGCTTCTCACACATTCATAAATTAGGTCCTTATAGTGGCTGACAACTTTAAAGCCAATCTGGATCTGCTGAATGTTCTTTTAAAAATAATGCATATATACACATAATTTAAATAGGCCTCCATTTTTTAAAAAATTCTATTCAGGTTTAGAAAAGAAGATTCATCTACATTTTCTGTAAAGACATTTTGACTGTGATCAGTGTGAATGACAGACAGATTCCAAAAGACACACAACATGCAGGTGACTAGACTAGCTGACCTCTCGAGGTCCCTTCCAGTCCTTTCTGGGCCTGGGCCCTGTGCTCACCAGCTGCTTTGGGACCTTTGGAGCATGGAAACAGCAGCAGCTGCTGCTTCTCTGGCCCTGAGTGAGCTCTTCTCCCTAGTGGATACAGGGGGCCTAGCCATGAGGCTGGTTGGCAGGCAGCCAGTGGCAGCGTGGCACGGACAAGAGCTGTATTGTCCAGCCTGGGATGAGATGGGACAGAAATCCAAGGGGAAATCACCCCTAGGGAGGCTGTGTCATCTGGAGTGTGGAAGGCCCCCTGCCTCACCAACCTCTCCTCTGGGAGGATGGTCCATGATGCAGAATGTGGACCAGCCACAGAACTCTGGAGAGGTAACTTCCCTAGTGTTCTCCCAAAGGATGTGGGCCCTGGAGGGCATTACTGATGGCTGGATGACTCGCAGGCTGTGCTTTAAGATGACCAATATATTTAAAGAGGCAGAAAAGAATCTGTGGATGGACCAGGATTCATAGAGCAGCGATCGTATCCGTATGGTCACCAGGTTGGCAAGATTTGGCCCAAAAGGCACTGGGGACTAAGCAAACATTTCTGAATGGTGCTGAGCTAGGCCCTGGCTCCTGAGAAGAATGAAGATTTGATGTTGTACCTCAAAACTTCGTAGGATGCCATTTTTAAAAGGAAATGTCATTTTCCTCCATCAACAACCTCTTGGGGGTATTCTAATAACAGTGACCCCATGTTTGCCTTTGCTCTCTATATATAATCCAGTCATATTTGCAGGAAGTTCATTTAGGATGGCAGAATATGTTCAAATCCTCCTCATAGCGTACTCTCTGTTGACGATTTAGGAGCCAGAATCTTGAAGATTTCTGCTCAGCACATGCCATAAGAATGATCGTTACATAAGAGCTGTGGATTGTTATTCATCATTATTATTCAGGTCCAAATGCAAAATGTAACTCACACTTCACGACTGGGGGAGAAATAGAGAGGAAACTTAAATTTAAGCATCTTCTATGATTTTATATTTAACTGTAGAAGGTGATCACATATCACTAGGCTTGGCAGAATTTGTTTTATATATATAATTTCAACAGCTAATATCAAAGTTTATTGTGAAGTACTTTTTATTTTTTATTGATTGACATTTTCACAGTTGCACAAAATTATGGGTTTGAGGAAATTTTAATTTTTTTCTGTTTACATTTTCACAGGCGTGGGAAAGATAATTATTTCATGATAGGAGACTTAGAGAATCAAGTCAAAGTTTTATAACCATTGAAACAAAAATTGTCAACATCACACATCAAAATATACAAAGTACATCTCCTTAAACCAAACTCTAATAAGTTCTCAGGCAAAGTAAGAAAAATGCTGTAAATTTCACCAATCAATGAATATATTTGCTCATTGGTTTCCATGTGTATGGTGAAATTGACATTTATTGACATTTACTGACAAAAATCTGATCCTTCCAAGCCTGGATATCACCATGACGGGCACAGTATAAAGAACAGAACAGATCAGAACAGAATGCTTCTCTCTGCCCAACGTGGCATAATTGGCAATCTCTACCTAAACAAACCCCAGGGCTGAATTATCACCAGGGTGCGGTGGCTCAGAATGGGGGCTGATTGAGGCCGTCCCTGATTGAGCGAGGGTCTATCAGTTCCTTATTTTCTGGAGCACTAAATTCAGTCACAATTCTTTTCCTTAAAGAGAACGTTTCCTAACAGCCAACTGAAATGTGGGGCATGGAGATAAGCCAGCAATACAAAAACCTGCTGAGCAGGTCGAAAGGGCAAGCAGAAGTAGTATGCCATTCAGAGAATTGCTTCAGTCTTGCAGTTCACAGGCCAGAACTGCAGCTGGTGTAAATGGACTTTGTTGCCCCTCTGCCCCCGATTTACACTAGCTGAGGATCTGACCCAGAGGTGCCTATCCCCAAGGGAGGATGTCAGATAAGGTCTGCGTAATAGATTTTTAAGCAGGACCGGCGCCAGGGTTTCTCACGCCCTAGGCGCACGGCCATTTCGCCGCCCCCTGCGCTGATCCCGTGGCTCCGGTGGAAATGCCGCAGGCATGTCTGCGGCAGGTCACCTGGAGCTGCCTGCCACCCCCCCGGCAAAATGCCGCCCCTTAATAATCCTGGTGCCCTAGGCAATTGCCTAGGCTGCCTAAATGGTAGTGCCGGCCCTGTTTTTAAGGCCAGAAGAGACCATTAGCTCATCAAGCCTGATCTCCTACATAGCAGGCCAGAGAACCTTCCACAGTGATTTCTGCACCCAGACCGGTAACTTGTGTTTGATCTAGAGCGGATCTTTTAGAAAGGCATCCAGTCTTGACTTGCACAGGATGGAGACTCCACCTCATCCCTAGGTCAATTGTTCCAACAGCTAATTGCTACACCAGGGATAGCAATGTGCCCTGCAAGCCACAGACACAAACGGCGAGATCTTTTTTCATTTGATGCACCTGGATGGGATTCTCTCCATGCCAGGACTCACACACACACAAACACACACTAGTACCTCCATGGCAACTGGGCTATTCTCTCATTTTGCTGTGCCAAGTCAAACTTTTTTAGTTTGTTAAAGGTGATCTGCTGCGGAAGCGTGTTCCTGAGAATTTCAGTAATTAAATTCTTTGTATGTTGGAGACAGGAGCATAATATGCAAAGCTGTATCTGATCTGCAACATGTCTTTTTGATATTACTCCAGAGCGCAAGAGAGCTTCTTTCAAAATGTTACCACCTGATTTTTCTGAACAGATGTGGGCCTGATCCAAAGTCTATTGAAGTCAGGGGGAGGTTTTTCCACTGACTTCAAATGGTTTTGGATCAGGCCCTAAGCTATTGAATGAATCGCAGTATTTATAATGTATATACGGTAGTACATTACCCCAGTCCAACAAAGGACAATGCAATCTTATTTTAATGCTGAAGTCATGCTTCAGTTCCTGATTCCACTACCATTTTCAAGCTGGAGGGAGTGTTTCTCCATCATTAAATATAGCTTAGCACCAAGTTACAGTTTTCTCTAGCATTTTGCCTCATTCCTCTGCTGCCCTGTGCCTCAGTTTTCCATCTGTAAAATGGGCATAATGATGCTGCCCTCTTTTGTAAAGTGCTTTGTGACCTACCAATGGGATGATTATTGGCCTGTGATGCCCAGTGGAAGACTCTAAAATGAACAAACAAGTGCTCTGCCATTGCACAGGGATCCAGCCCTGCCCGCTGTGACTCACACAAGTTGTACGTGCTCAGGTGAGCAGGTGTGTTGACTTTAGTGGCAGCCCCCGCATAGGGCCCCATTCTGATAGCTGCACTCAGGCTCAGAAGTGCTCTCCTCCATGAGCAATCCCGCTGAAACCAGCACTACTCACCTGAGCAAGGGTTTGTGGGCAGGACCGGCGCTAGGGGTTTGAGCGCCCTAGGCAGATGGCAATTTCGCTGCCCCGCACTCTGGTCCTGCAGCTCCGCTGGAGCTGCCGCAGTGGTGCCTGCGGATGGTCCGGTGCTCCGTGGCTCCGGTGGAGCTGCCGCAGTGGTGCCTGCAGGAGGTTCACCGGAGCCGCGAGAGCAGCCGACTGTCTGCAGGCACGACTGCGGCAGCGGACAACCGGACCCTCCGCAGGCACCACTGCGGCAGCTCCACCGGAGCCGCCTGCCGCCCCCTCCGGCAAAACGGCGCCCACCATTTATTCTGGTGCCCTAGGCGATTGCCTAGGCTGCCTAAATGGTAGCGCCGGCCCTGTTTGTGGGACAGGACTTTATCCTGATGGACATGCCAGGGGTTAAAATATGAAACATGGTGTGCACTAAACCCCAAGCCTCAGAGTAAGACTGGGATGATAGAAATCAGAGCTGGCCAAGAGAAACTGGCGTATTTTAGACCTCGTCCTGCAGTCCTTTCTCAGGCAAACTCCCCAGGGCAGAGTGTAGTAAGGACTTTAATATCTGCCCCTTCAGAACTGTTCCTTACCATATATTCTTGTGTGTTTTGTCTAGTCTGCTCTGAAATGAGTTGAGTGACAGAACTCCCAGCCTCTCTCTGGGGGACTTCTCTTCTTCTACTAACAGTCAATCTTACTATTCTCTTCCCCCCACATATTCAACATCCTTTTCTCCAGTTTCATCCTCCCCTCTGCCTTCTTGGACCACCCAAAGTAATTCATGGGTTTCCCATCATCCAGTTGCTCCAGAACATGCTGTAACTGATTTTTTTTTAAAGTTCCACTTCCTTTGTCTCTCATGCCCTTTCTGATTGCTGTTTCCTTCACGCGTAGACACACTAGTTCATTACAAAAGATGCACTGTTAATACATGCCATAGCACACCAGACAATTCACGTGTATCCTGGAAAGCTCAAATAATGCTTCAGACCAAAATAAGCCTCTAGACAGATGTGTGAGTGCACACAGCTGGATGTGAGTCTCTCTGATGTGCTGTTATTTAGGAGGCAAAAGTATCCTCTGTCTCTTAATGCACATTTAAAGTAGCAATTAACTATTCATACTTTAATCTCATCCAGCCACACTGCAGCTCCCTGGGTATAATTTTATTCCTTATCTGCCCGATTAGCTCAGAAGCGCCGGTAGGGAAAGGTTGTGCTGCAGCTTGGTGTATCAATACAGTTATTGTGCAAAGCGTGCTAATGCAACGCAGCCTTATTTACCATTCCTCCTCCCCCCCGCCCCAATCCCCAAAGTCCTTTTATGCAAACTCATTCAAATGAAGCCTGCTCTATAGAGGATGATGTGCTTGACAAGGTTAACACACATAGCCTCAGCCTCTCTCCCTGAAGCATTCAATAATTTCAAGTGTATAAATGGTGAGAAGACATGCATGGAGTGATAAGTAGCAGGAGCTTTGGCTGTCGTTCTGTTATGGCGAGTGTACTGGATTCTGGAGGGGCCTGAGTTAGTCATTCCTATTTCCATCGGCAGGTGGCTGAAAGTTACATTTTTTTTTTTGGTCTGATCCTAAAGACTGTAAAAGATCTTCTCTTCAGAACTGCAGCCCGGCCGAGCTCTGGTTTTAACAAGATGAATGGCTGGATGCTATTTTGGGAAAACTGGGCACTCAGCCACATATTTAACAGGGTCTGGAAAGATTTTGCGACCTCTTACAGCATTGACATAATTAGGGAAGACCCCGGTATCATCCCGTCCAAGATCCAGGTCAGTCTCAGGCCCCAATTCAGCAAAGCACTTGAGTGCATGCTTAAAGTTAAGCACGTGCTTTAGTGCTTTGCTGACCTGGGCTGGGCTTTTAACAACAATAACAAGCCTTAGCTCGAATCCAGGGCTTTGCACCCAGAGCTCACACAGTCCTTTCCAAACCGCGTAAGGGTGGCTATCCTGATTGGGGGAGTGAAGCAGATAGTACCCTGTCACAAAAGAGGTGAGTAGCTACAGAACCCCAGTCTCCTGGCTGCCAGCCCGGTGTTCTCTCCTTTGACTGTACCACCACCTCCTAAACTCGTAGCCTTCACTGTCAGACGGGATCAGCGTGATCATCTAGTCTGATCTCCTGCACCTTTCACCTCTAAACATGCACTTAAGTGCTTTGCTGAGTAAGGGCTCTCTAGACGGTGAGCTCCCCAGGGCCTGTCTGTGGCAGTACCACACCTTGGACAACAAGGTTCTGACCTCGACTGGACCCTCTGGGCACTGCAATCATATGGTAGAGTGCAGTGACTTGGAGCAGCTCAGGTCCAGAATATTTTCTAAATGCCGCAGCAGACATCTTAGAAAACCACTGTCAACTCAGCAATCCGGGAGGTCGCTAACAGAGCAGCAGTTCCAGGGACTCATTACGTTTAAATATGGCACTTTAAAGTCCATTCTTTTGGTAGTCACTTGAGTGAAGCCCAATGGGAACATCTCTTGCCCACCATGGTGGCAATATTGCAACACTGCTCAGTATAGGAAGAAAAAGAGAGGGGCAAATAAGGGAGGTAGTGTTGCCTGATGGTTAGAGCAGTGGGCTAAGACAGGAGACTTGGTGTCTATTCCCAGCTCTGCGATTGGCCTGCTGAGTGACCTTGGGCAAGTTACTTTCCTCTATGTGCCTCAGTTTCCCCATCTGTATAATGGGAGTAATGATTCAGCCCTTATTTGTAAAGCACCTTGAGATCTGCTGATGAAAAGCACTGGATAAGAGCAAAGTAATAGTCTTATTATATTGTCCAGGAGCTTGTATACAATATCGAATGAGCAGGAAAATATTACATCCAAAGATATTGTGGGCTAATTCATAAGCTTCAAAGCCAGAAGAGGCCTTTGCGATCGTCTCGCCTGACCTCCTGCATAACTCAGCCCAGAGAATTAACCTTTAGGACTTCAGACAAAATTCCTGGGGGAGCAAGACATCTAGAGAATGAACTCCACCCCTGATGTAAACCCCACTGGCTCCACAGGATGCCTTTGTCCCCACTACTTGTGACTTTCTTCCAGCTAAATCCCTCCTGATAATTTACTGATCCTTCATCAAGTGCCCACTGTCAGGTGCGTCCAAATCTAACCTCTCCTCCAAAGGGACCTTTCAGCAGGATTAGGGGAATGGCTGGCTTGTTAGCTAGCATAGTATCCTCTTCACAAAGCCTTTAAAGCATGGACATTTAAAAAGCACAAAAGGACGGTGCTTCGCTTCTTTATAAACATACAGCTCTTCTGCACCATTCTTTTATTTATACTGTGGCAGCAGCTTCAGGATCCCGATCCTTGATCAGGACCTCATTGTGCTAGGTACTGTACAAATAAAGAATCTGTCTTCAGGGGAGCTCACCGTCTACAATCCTAGATGCGGGTATTCACCCATGAAAGCTCATGCTCCAGTACATCTATCTGTTAGTCTTAAAGGTGCCACAGGACTCTCTGTTGCTTTTTAGAGATCAAGACTAACACGGCTACCCCTCTGATACCTGTAATAAATGCTTGGACTAGTGGGGAATTAGGGCCTGATCCCAAACCCATTGAGATCAATGGAAAAACTTCCATCAACTTTATTGGGTTTGAGCGCAGGGCCTTTGGGCTTCGAGTCAGAGTTTAAGGCTAGAAGGGACCCCTAAATCATCCCGTAGATCGCAGGCCACTCACATCACCCGGCACTAAACCCAGCCTTGCGAGCGTGTCGCTCCAGCACTCACCGATCAAATCGTGAACGAGGTCCTTGATGAGGTGGCCGACAATGGCGTACGCCACCGCCACGACCACCAGTGCAGCCATGAGAAGGTAGAGCACCGCCTTGGGCAAAGGGATAGCATCCCGGGCAGGAGGTTTGTACTCCTTGTAGAGCTGGTCATTGTCCGAGTATGAATACTGGAATAAGTGGTCCAGGTCAGTGGTGAAGTTGCTGGAATTCATGGACGGGCTGTTGGACAGGTAGTTCTCCTGCTCTGGGTCCTGCAGGACGCTCACCACTGAGCTGGTGCTGGCTTCCACCTGCTGAACCAAGCTGAGGGTCTTGTTGACGCTGGGGAGGATCTGAGAGAGGAAAGTGCTCCAATCTTTGATTGCGCTGATGTTGCAAATGATCATAATTGCAAAGGAGAAAGAAGCCTCCAAACCCAAGAGATTTACAAAGGTAGCAACCCAGAGTAAAGTCAATGTGCTCTCAGTGAACCATACACTCAAACCAGTGGGAGAAAGTCTTTCTGGGCTGGATTCGCCATGCAGGTTCTTACAGGATCACACACAGGCGCGCAGGCACACACACACACACACAGATGGACACACACTTGCTTTACATTATGAAATGCACCGAGTCGAATCCTGAGGTTGTGGATTTCCTCACTGAGAAGTAGGTGCTCGAGTAAACCTGACCTGTATCATTACTGGTTCTCGACTGTTTCTCTCGGATGCTCCCAGCAGAGGAAAGCTGGAGTGAGAGAATTCTCCCGATATTTTCAGTCATCTGGAAAGGAAAGAGAAGTTCCCCTTCTCCAGCTTCTTTTCGCAGGTGACCCTCCTTCAAGAGAACAAAAATTACCAGGAATTGTTGCTTTTTTCTTGTTCCCCGGACTCAGCTTTATTTTAGCAGCCGACACTGACTCGTTACACAATCCACACAGACATTCTTAGCCCCTAGTCTCAAAACAGGCACATCCCGGAGATTGACCTCAAAAGGGAAACAAAATATACAAAGCAGGAAAATTCAGCTGATCACTTTGAGCTCCAAGAAATATCCACGCATGCAAGTCTACTCCAATGCAGGTTTGTTATCACTCTGCAAACATTTCATCAACTTCTTCCACCAGGATCTCCCTCCAGATTGCTTAAAAAAAAAACAAAAACCACAGTCAGAGGAGGTGATCCAGAAAAGAATAGACACGCAGCATGGTCCGGCCTCTGTATAAAAGACCAGGAAGCCCCTCCACCAAACTGAAGGAGGATAGGTCTCCCAATTTTGCTTTACAGATTTGTCTGGGGGACTGACCTGCTGCTCCTAAGCACCCAGCGTTCCTGCTTGTTTGATTTAGCACTTCTATTTCTACGGACGTCCCCGTGAATAACATTTGATTCAGTGCTGCTGTCTAGTGTCTCTCTCTCTTTCTGCTTTTGGCTCATCTTCTAGTTGCTTTTCCAATCCAAGCAGCTCCCGGTGGCAGTGCAGCTGTCCAGTGAGCAGAATGCCTTTCGGAGGCTTAATAGAGCCGCCAGGAGATTTGGTGATGTCGACAGAATAACCTCCCCCAGCCAGGGTTCTTAAGCTGGGGGATAAATATCAGTGGCATATGAGCAGCTTCCTTCTGTCTCTTCTCCCCTCCAGATAAACCTTTTCAATGTCACAGCACATGCATAGCTCTGGAAAGGCACCTAGATGCTGGAAAGGAGTGAAAAAAAACTGCTCTTGTAGGGCAGATCATTTGGGAAACATGGGGGAAGAGAGGGTAGCACTTGTGTGTGTGTTTCTGTTGATTATTTTCCAGCAGTATCCTGAGGAGCAGTCCCTTACAAGTGCAGATCCTGCTTCTTGTCAGGAGAAAACTAACCCCGTGTCAGATTCTCCCTTGGAAATCCTTTGTCTGCAAGCTGTAATCCTGGGGGAGGAACTGAACTGCAGTTACTGGGGGAAGAAGAGACAAAAAATCCCCCCCACTGGAAACCTTTAGGTTGAATTTCTGCAGCCGTCACCCAGGCAGGTCTTCCACTGGCCTTCCCCTCCTTGGGAAGTTTCACCTGATGACAGTGGGTGTCTTGCCTCAGAGAGGACCGCATGATTTGGCTAAAATCCCTTCCAGTTCAGGAACAGGTGGCATGCGGCAGGAGGGCCTGGTGGAACGCCCCCTGCAGTCAGTCAGTTGTACTGAGTTTAAAGTGATTTGGATCAGGCACCTGAAATGTGTCTGATCTCCCCTCAGAATGGGATTTCACTGGGAGTTTAGCCCCAGTGATGGCAGTGGGACTGAACCTTGTCCATTTATGGGGTGTGTGCGAGTGGAGAGGAAATTTTACATAAGAAATCCATATATTGCTATCTAAATAAATAAATTAATAAAATAAATCCATATATTGCTATCTAAATAAATAAAAAAGATCCTGGATTCATTTTTCAACTATTATTTTTGTGGAGTTCCTCAACCAGGAAATGGGTCGATTCAGGAGAAACAAATCACAGCTTTAGAAATAAATGCATTCAGACACAACTGATCAATGATTCTAATAACGTTGATCTAAATCACCCTAGTAACGACGGGTTCCAGTCAGGGATCACAGCCTCAGCGTTCTGCTGGACAAACACGTATTCAATAGGGTACAAACATTCAACCACCTCACCTCTTCGGTTGAAAGCCTATTGTATATAAGCCAGCTGGGTACACTCACATAAAGCCAAGACTGTACTGAAAATCCAGGGGAAATGACCTTTCTGTCTCCCCTGGTACTCATATGGCCTTCATCAGTGTATCATCCGAGTGCCTCACAATCGTTTTATCCAGGAGGCAGGGAAGTACCATAAGACAAGATGCCTTTCTTGAAGCTATGTTTTAATCAAACACAAATGAGTAGGCTCAATACAGGGGTAGCAGGGTAAAACTCTCTGGCCTGTACTATGCAGGAGGTCTGACCAGATCAGCAATTCTCAAACTGTGGGTCAGGACCCAAAAGTGGGTCGTGACCCCATTTTAATGGGTCGCCAGGGCCAGTGTTAGATTTGCTGGGGCCCGGGACTGAAGCCGAAGCCTGAGGGCTTCATCCTGGGGTGGCCGCGTTTGGGCTCTGCCCCTCCATCCCCTGCCTGGGGTCATGTAGTAATTTTTATTGTCAGAAGTGGGTGTCGCAGTGCAATGAAGTTTAAAAACTGTGGGGCTAGATGATCTCATAGTCCCATGTGGCTTTAAATCTATTATGCCCATTTTACAGGTGGGAACTGAGGCATGGGGTAGAGTTAAGTGACTTGCCCGAGAGAGCCCGTTGCTGAGTCAGAAACTGAACCCAGACTTCTTAAATCCCAGTCCAGCGCACTGTTCACTAGATCACCCTTCCTACCCAGTGGCGAGCGGGAGGGTCCCCATATCTGAAGCGCATGCACCCTGCTATTGATTGCCACATGATTTGCCATAGTTTTTGAGTGTTGTGGGGGCAGGGTGAAGGATGAGAAGTGTCCCTCAGACCTGGTGGAGAAAACACAGAGGGACAGATTTTCCTATGTTTTTAGGCACCTAAAGACTTTGAAACTCCGGCCCAGGGTCTCGACACGGATTGGCCAGGCTCTCCAGGAACCACTGCCCGTTCCAAGGCTGAGTTGGGGAAATCCCTCTCGGAGGTCTCTTTCCCCCAATCTCCAGAGTCCTCTGCTCTGGGCTCTTCAGCAGGAGAGGCAAACGGCAGCACATCTTTTTAAAGTCCACCGTTCCTGTTTCTTAAACGCCATCCTTTCAATCCCTCGAGCTATTTGTCTCGCCTTTTTATCCCACCGTATCTGAGAGACACACCCCACCCTGGGACTGCGGTACAGTCCCCCACTGGCACACCTGCCTTGCTTTGTTAATTAAAAGATTTCCGAAAGTCATTGTTTCCCCCAGCTGCTTGGCTTTTGTGGTTGCCATGGTATTCATCGGCCAGCCAATCAGAGGTGAGGGAAACAGAACGTCCACCTCTGCAGAAGTCCTGGGATCAAATGATCCTCTTGTGCTCCAAAGTCAATCACACTTCCAGGATAGTCAATTACACCCTGGTGATTGTGGGCTCTGGGCAGTTCTGCAACACACTGATTTCGAAGGAGCTCCGCTGGTTTACACCGGACCCAATCACTTCAGAGCAAAGCCTTTGAAAATAAAACTCTCCTTCACTTCCTGGGCAATTGCGCTGTTTCCCCTGCAGCACTTAGTGACATCCCAGCCACTTAAAACTGAGTCAGGGAATGCCACTGTGTGTGTGTCCAATACACAGTGCAGATAGGTGTCCAGAACTCAAGAGCTGTCTTGATGACAGGATATAAGTACCTTCTCAAGGAGAAAACACTGGCCACTAAAGGGCTCTTCAGTCTAGCTGCGCAAGGCAGAACAAGAGCCAGTGGCTGGAAGCCAAAGCCAGACTAATTCAATGACGAATAAGGCACCGATTTTAAGCAGCGAGGTTGATCAACCATTGGAACAAACTACCAAGGGAAGTGGTGGATTCTCCAGCTCTCGCTGTCAGATCAGGATGGGATGCTTTTTCGGAAGAGATGTTTTCATCAAACATAAGTTGTTGGGCTTAGCACTGAGGTAGCTGGATGGAACTGTCTGGCCTGCATTATACAGGAGGTCAGACTAGAATGATCGAATGGTTCCTTCCGGCCTTAAAATCTACTAATCTTGGCTGCACGAAGAGAGGCAACTTGTGCCAGATCTGCACACACTCATCATGCGAATGAGAGTCAGGAGGACCTAGGCTCTGGTTCCAGTTCTGTACTGCCTCATCCCATGGCCTTGAGAAGGCACTACTCCCTTTCTGTGTATGTGTCTCCCTGTCTGTGAAATGGAGCGTGACAGACCTTCCCTGCCTGGCCCTTGCACAGATCAATTCATTGTGTTACCAGCCAACATTTGCAAAGCACTACGCATTACTGTGAGCAGAAAGGGAAATGATTTTCAATCCTGTCTTTTAAAACAAATCCGCGCGCCAGTAATTTTTCTGTCCACACATTCGTTGTGTTATGGATTCGGGGCTACAATGAGTTCATTGTGTTCATTCATCTCTAGGCTGGAAGTTAGAAGAATGTGTTTCTGGAGCAGCCGTCCTGATAGGAGTTGTGGGAGCAAACAACCTCACTAGTTTGAAGATGGAGCTTCTGTGACAATCAGGACCAGGCACCCCAAGGGGCAAACAGGAGGTCTGAACCCAAAGAACAAGCAACTGAATCAGCTGGTTGTATATGTAAGCAGGGTCTGAATGAATATTTCCCTGACAGCAAACTGGGAGGGGGTAAATGCAGCTTGCTCCTGCTCCGCTTACATATTCAGCCGATACAACGGTGTCAAAGTGATCAACTTTGGCTGGTGTTGAGTACCAATCAGCTTGATGCATTTGGGAGCGGGATTAGTTGCCTGTGACAGTAGGGGACCAGACTCGATGACCCAGGAGGTCACGACCAGACTTCCTATGGCTGTAGGACAGGAAGGCTGAGAAGGAAGGATAATGAGATCTGGAGCCTTTAGCCGGCAGATCAGCATTCAGACCTGGCCTGGACTGGCAGAGACTGGAAGCCGTTACCATCCAATGGTTGTTCGTTGGCCTGTGAGTTGGTGGTCTCAGCCCATTCGTTTAAACAGAAGCAGAACTAGACCCCTACAGAAAAGGTGTTGAGGTCCGGCAAATGGGAGCTCTGGCACCTTGTGCAAACACTGAATTCATTAAAAAGAGATAGACAGAGTTTGCATTTTCTTTGCAGTGAAATTAGCAAAGTAGGGCCTCTTTCATGTTCATTAACACCTATATAAATTCAAAGTAACTAGAGAGCCTCTTAATTGTTCATTAGACGCCTTTTGCATCTCCTCGATTAAGAAGAAGCTTTACTGTGTTTTCATAATGCTCGTTTCCATCCCATTAAGGAGAGAGAGAGAGAGAGAAGAAAAAGAAAACCACAGATTTTAATAACCTTATATTGCCAAGTCCCTATTATTCAAAAAAATTGTGTGCGTTTGCTCTGATCAGCAGAGGATTACAAGGAGAGCAGTGGGTTACACTGCTAATGATTTCGATAAATCACTTTACATAAAATTTGTAATCTCCACAATTCCATCCAAAGGCCATTTGACAGAACAAAATGAATTGCAGAATTAGCCACTTGTCCAAAAGCCACTGAACAAATTCCATTTAAGGATATACACATAACAGATGAGGTTATTTCACCTGTAAGGGCATGATTTTGGCCTCCGGGGACAAAAGCAAATAAGCTTTCAGTTTGTCAAGAAAGATTTTTACCCCCTGTAGCATGATGAGTGTCTAAAATATCGGCTCCAATTGTGTCCCAGGCATTTATTTTATCCATTTTTTCCAGCTGTTTGATTTTGATTTCTGTGCAGCTAAGGCACCATTACTGATGTTTCATTTACGTACAATCCATTAGCCCAGATGAAACTGACTCATAAGGCAAGGCTTATGAATCTTGTGAGTCCATCCATAGTGAACGTGAAAATGAACACATTAGAACAGACCATCTATTCTGGTGTCTTGGCTATAACAGTGAGCAGTGCCTAAGGCACACGTGAAACCCAGTTCAGTCTACTGGATTGGACACTGGCTTAGGAGTCAAGATCTGAGTTCTAATCCCAACTCTGCCAAGTCACTTTCCAATCTGTAGAATACAAGGAAGGATGCTCACGCCTCTTTTTGAAGTGAAGTAAATTCTAGGGATGGCAAGTGCTAACTGTGGAGTTACTATAATATGGATGGATTTCCTCCCCCACCCCCATCCAGTGTTTAGCTAGCACTGGTCAGAGAAACTTCGACTGATCCATATTCTGCCGGAGTATTGACTTCCATCAAAAGTAAACAGCTCCCCGAAAGCAGGTAGTTTTTGCCAGATTTTGGGTGGGGGGGCGGGAAGAGTTCATTTTTGGAATGAAACGGTTCAATTTTTCTGTTGGAAACCACTTTTTTCATTTCGAATTACTTTTTATTTTCTAAACCAGTTGAAATGGAAATGAAACGTTTTGAATGACCGAATTTTTTTTTTTTAATTTTCCTTCATAGACAATTAAAAAGTGTTTGGCTTTTGTTCCGATTTGGAATGAAGCCAGATTCTGAAGTCTCAAAATCCTTTGTGAAACCGAACATCCATCCTCCGTGCAGCTCTATGCTCATCTGCCACCACAGTAGATGAGGATGGAAAAACCTCATTATTTTTTAATCCGAGCTAAAATGCTGTCATCTCTCTCTGCCAAGCAGCAGCTCCACTTATGGGGCCTTGCCAGTTGGCTTCTCATAGGAGGAGCAATCAGTAATGTGGGGACTGGATTTATTTACACCTAAAAATCAGTCCTGGAGGAGAGGTGGTCGCAAACAGCATGCAGGGCAATCTCAACTCAACACCAATGCCCCATTCCCATAAAGCATTTCTGCCTCAAGAAATGGCTCTCGTTAGAGACATTAAACCAGAGATCAAACTCCCTTGCTGCTTGCTACAGCTGTCACCAAAAGAACCATATCAGAAAACCAACAACTCAGCATTTCTTCCAAGACTAAAAGCTGGCTCACCTGCTAATTAGAAGAACTTGTAAGACTATGTGTAAAAGCGCCATTTGGGGACCCCTGCTATAACCATACTTACAAATACTCCTCTGAATCATGTGATAAGAGCTTGATCTTGTGATGCATTCACTTGCTGAGTGGACTCAGCGCCCAGACCTGTTAGGCGATGAGCTCTTCCTGAGACTACAAGCAACGGGAGCTGACTGCTTGTAGCTTTTTCTATCCATCTATCTAGGTTCTTAGCCTGTGCCCTTGACCAGGGTATTGGAGCACCTTACACGCTATGCAGACTAGGAGATCTCAGTCTCCCGTCCCTCCTTTTCCCATTCGGCAAGAAGTTGTTTCTATGCATATGTGACGTTGGTGGGTGTGACGGGGTCAAGACTCACCACTGCTGGCACCTCCCGCTGGTTGCTCCGGGAATTAGCTCTGTCCACTACGGAGCACCCTCAGCGCATGGTGTCTCATCCGCTGTCCAGTCTGCTCTGCTCTGGGACCCATGTTGCCCTCCGCTCGGCGGTGTCCTCTTCAGGACACTGCCCTCCGGCAGTGCCCACTACTCCAGACTCACCCTCTTCCGGGGGGAGGGGTTTAACAGCTGTCTTTGGGACTCGCACCTGCCTCAGTGGCCAACCGCAACCCACAGTCTAGCCCCTTAGCTCAAAGGCAAGTTGCAGTCTGTATTGGCCACAGTCTTCTGTGGCCAGATGCAGTTTAAGGGGGGAGGGGAGACCCAGGCCCATCCGCCTCTCTGGGTCCCAGCCCAGGGACCTTCTAGCGGCAGCCTCCTCCTGCCCTCCTTCATTCCCTGGGCCACTTCCAGCCCTCTTCTCAGGGGGGTTATTGTGAGCAGGCTGGCTGAAGGGAGCAGGGCTTTTCATTCCACTCTGGAGCTGCTGAGGTTCATGTCCATGCTGATCTCTTCCGAGCATGTTCCATAGGCGTGGGCCAGTTGCCAGGAAAGCCCTATCCTGTCAGTGCACAAGTTGCATCCTTGCGGCCGAGAGAGATGAAGGGGCCATGGGGAGCCCTTGGTGGCTGAGTCAGCAGGCGGCTGCATTCTGAACTGGCTTTAAAATCCAGCCGTTTCCTTCCGGGGTCGGGTGCATTATGGCAGCCCAGTCTGGAGGTCATGACTGTGGGGCTCACCATGGACAGGTCTGAGAATGAAAGGATGGCCTGAAAAGAATATCCTTCATCTTGTGGCTATCTGGGCTTCCTGCTGCATTTCAGCTATGTGGCTGTGGGCCGTGTGCAGGAAAGAAGGCAGATGCCCTTGTTGGAAGGTGAGGGTGGGGAGTTCTTCATGCTGCTTCTCTGGCCCCTCCAAGATCACCCACCTCTCCAGGGTTCAGGGTCAGCCATCTGCTCTGCATCCGGGGCCTGATCTCAGCCAGGCTCTGATGAGCGGGGCAGTGGCGCTGGGGAGGGTTATGTTTTGGTCAAAATGGAGATGCTGCCGTCCTAAAATCCTGAATCTGGGGGAAGAGACCGGGCTATAGTGACATTAAACCGGTTAGTGGTGCCATAAACATGGCCGGTTGATTAATGAGTGAATCCTGGCTCACCCCTGCCCTCATTAAACAAAACATTCTGGCAGCTCCTTGGCAAGCGGCACCGGCCTTCAGAGAGACAAGGCGCCAGAGGGAGAGGCAGAGGAGATCTGACTGCAATCCACGTCTACTGATTCTTGCATGAGGTGTAAAGTTTGCACCACTCTGAGCACAGTAGACGGGCATGGGCAAGGTAGAGAGGGAGGTAGCGGGGTAGCACCGTGAAGATGGAAAGCACTATACATTAGTCACACAGCTGAGCGACCAGGAGGCATGTGGGGATTTGCTGATGGGGTAGGCCAGCAGCGAGCAAGGAGGGAAGGAGTTGTCTCAGCAACTTACACCGGCTTCCTTCCTCAGGCCTGTCCCTAGACTCACAAAATAAACCTGATCATTTCAATTTGCCTTGTTCCCGGAGCACACAGCATGACCAGGGGTTCCAATTCCCCCTATTACTTTCCCCGCCTCTGCTGTGTTATTCAAAGCCCTGAGTCTCTGCTCACAAGCACAATCCGTTTGGAGGCTCGCCGCACTTTGTGCGGCTTCTCGCGGCTAGCGGCTTTGGTCACCCACCCGTCTCCCTCTCCAAGGCTCTGTGAGCCCATTATCCCTGATAATTGCCCGACGGAATGAGAGTAACGTCAGGCTTTATCCTACCCATTTACCTTGCTTGGCCGAAGTGAAATTGGTTTCATAGAACTCCAAGCAGCTGCTCAGTTTTTAATTGTGTGAGGCAGCAACCACTGACAATGAACGTGGCCCAGGGCACTCTACTAATGCACAAAGCCTGCGGCTCGCTAGCAAAGCTGTGGGGTTGTTAATGGTGGAAGGGGATTTGTAGACTGGTGAGTAATATGCTGCTCTCCTTAGAGGCCAAATTGGAGAGCTGCTTGGAAAATATCCATTTTTCACTGGAAATTTCCCTCTCCCAAAATCGCTTTTTTTTTTCAACATTTCCTGCACAATTCTTCTGGTTGTTCAGTGAAAAAGCCCCCAACCACTCTCAGTTCTCGCAAACAATTTTCTTCACCTATTGTCAGTTTTCAAACCCACCCAAAACACCAATTTTTTTTTAATAACTTGCCCTTAAAAAAACTGGAAAACAAAAAACAAAAAACAAACCGAAAAAGCTTTCCCTTCGTTTTTCTGATCAGAAAACCAGAACATTTCCACCAACTTGGAAATTCCACATGAGAAATGTTCATTTCCAAAAGACCGGTTTAACTGGAAAAAAAATGTTTCAGTGCAAAAATGTCAACTGGCTTGACTAGACTGTGGGTTGGATGCTAATGTATGACTCATCCTCAGAGACCTCCCCTGGGCTACTCAGACCTTACACACTGGCATGCCGGTGAATGGGGAGGTGACAGGAACGCAGCTTTTACCATCTCCCTAGCTGTGCATGAGATATGGACTTTCTTCTCGCTTTTTCTTAATGTGGCCAAGTAGCCAAAGAGTATGAATCTGCTTCCTTTAAAACGGTGAGTAGAGCTGTAATCTGTGACCAGTCTTGCCACCATGAGTGGGACTACTTACATGGTAAGGTACTGCTCTGTATGAGTGAGAGTGGCAGAACTGGGCCCTGGGTGAACAAAGGTGTAGTACAATGAAACAATGGGTAGGAATAAATGGTCAATTTTCAGAATAGAGAAGGGTAAACACAGGGGTCCCACAGGGATTTGTACCGGGGCTGTTCAAAATATTCATAAATGAGCTGGAAAAAGGAGTAAACAGTGAGGTGGCAAAAAAAACCCAAAGAAACTAAAAAAATAATAGAGGTTTCGATCCTCCTCATATTGACTGGGTACATGTCACCTCAGGACAGGATGCAGAGATAAAGTTTCTTGATACCTTAAATGACTGTTCCTTGGAGCAGCTAGTCCTGGAACCCACCAGAGAAGAGGCAATTCTTGATTTAGTCCTCAGTGGAGCACAGGATCAGGTCCAAGAGGTGAATATAGCTGGGCCATTTGGTAATAGTGACCGTAATATAATTAAATTTAACATCCCTGTAGTGGGGAAAACACCACAGCAGCCTGGCACTGTAGCATTTATTTCAGAAGAGAAACTACACAAAAATGAGGATGTTATTTAAACAGAAATTAAAAGGTATAACGCCAAAAGTGAAATCCCTGCTGTGACAGTATATCCCATAAGGCTTTATGGAATATGCTTATGAATGTCGCTTATGAATGTATATATGACATAACTAGAATATGTTTTATGCTACATATGACGTGGAACATATCTATGTAAAGTTTATGCTCTACTGAATACATTCCTCCTATTTGTAGGCATGTATCATTTTTGTACTTGAAGTTAGGAATATTGGCTGTCTACTTGCTTGATAACCTTAGTAAAGCATTTGGCCAGCAGATGAAGTGCCCAGTCAAGAACCACTTAAGCCAACAATGAACTTGGAGACGCCAATCCACATCGGAGGTTTCCCAGGAATGTGGCTTGGCTGGTAAGAAACTCAATCATGCATGGACATGTGACTTGCCCATGTGACTCCAAAACTCCATCTTGGAGCTGGACTTTGCATAGGAGAGAGGAGAAGGTCTCCACCCACGAGACAGTCTACTTAAACCCCTAAGATACGCCTCCATTTTGTCTTCAGCTGGCTAAAGAGAGAGACTGGAACAAAGGACAGTGTATACAGGGGATGTGAGTGATTGCTGGACCCAGACTAGAAGGAGACTAGTCTGTAAAAGGACGCTTACTGGAACTGGTAAGGTTTTTATCTGTACTCAGTTTTATTACTGTATTAGACTTAGATTTGTGTGTTTTATTTTATTTTACTTGGTAATTCGCTTTGTTCTGTTACTATTTGAAACCACTTAAATCCTACTTTCTGTATTTAATAAAATCACATTTTACTTATTAATTAACCCAGAGTATGTATTAATACCTGGGGTGGGGAAGCAAACAGCTGTGCATATCTATCAGTGTTATAGAGGGTGAACAATTTACGAGTTTCCTCTGTATAAGCTTTATAAAGGGTAAAATGGATTTATTTGGGGTTTAGACCCCATTGGGAGTTGGGCAGCTGAGTGTTAAAGACAGGAACACTTCTGCTAGCTGCTTTTAGTGAACTCTGCAGCCTTGGGGCACATGGTTC
Source organism: Gopherus flavomarginatus (assembly GCF_025201925.1). Taxonomy (NCBI): domain Eukaryota; kingdom Metazoa; phylum Chordata; order Testudines; family Testudinidae; genus Gopherus; species Gopherus flavomarginatus. Next base: position 111,828,963 of record NC_066623.1, on the reverse strand, counting down.
AGACACTGGGCCTGTGTTGGAGCAGACGGGCGTGTCTGGCTCAGCAAGACAGGGTGCTGGATTCCCAGGCTGGCAGAGAAAGCAGGGGCAGAAGTAGTCTTGGCACATCAGTTGGCAATTCCCAAGGGGGTTCTGTGATCCAACCCGTCACACCTGCCACCTTCATGGAAACTTTTTAAAGACACCATAATAAAGGCTCAACTTAGATGTATCCCCCAAATTAAAAAACATTGTAAGAGAACAGAAAAAGTGCCACCGTGGCTAAACAACAAAGTAAAAGAAGCAGTGAGAGGCAAAAAGGCATCCTTAAAAAGTGGAAGTTCAATCCTAGTGAGGAAAATAGAAATGAGCATAAACTCTGGCAAGTGAGCTGTAAAATTATTATTAGGAAGGCCAAAAAAGACTTTGAAGAACAGCTAGCCAAAGACTCAAAAAGTAATAGCACATTTTTTTTACGTACATCAGAAGCAGGAAGCCTGCTAAACACCCAGTGGGACCACTGGACAATCGAGATGCTAAAGGAGCATTCATTGATAAGACCATCGCGGAGAAACTAACTGAATTCTTTGCATCGGTCTTCACGGCTGAGGATATGAGGGAGATTCCCAAACCTGAGCCCTTCTTTTTAAGTGACAAATCTGAGGAACTGTCCCAGATTGAGGTGTCATTAGAGGTGGTTTTGGAACAAATTGGTAAATTAAACAGTAATAAGTCACTCAGACTAGACAGTATCACCCAAGAGTTCTGAAGGAACTCAAATGTGAAATTGCAGAACTACTTGCTGTAGTCTGTAACCTATCATTTAAATCAGTTTTGGTACCAAGTGACTGGAGGATAGCTAATGTGATGCCAATTTTTAAAAAGGGCTCCAGAGGTGTACAGGGCAAACTGATTGAAACTATAGTAAAGAACAGAATTGTCAGACACATAGATGAACATAATTTGTTGGGGAAGAGTCAACATGTTTTTTGTAAAGGGTACTCATGCCTCACTCACCAATCTACTAGAATTCTTTGAGGGGATCAACAAGCACCGGGACAAGGGGGATCCAGTGGATATAGTGTACTTAGATGTTCAGAAAGCCTTTGACAAGGTCCCTCTCGAAAGGCTCTGAAACGAAGTAGGCAGTCATGGGATAAGGGGGAAGGTTCTCTCATGGATTGGTAACTGGTTAAAAGATAGGAAATGAAGGGTAGGAATAAATTATCCATTTTCAGAATGGAGAGTGGTAAATAGTGGTGTCCCCCAGGGATCTGTACTGGGACCAGTCCTATTTAACATTCATAAATGATCTGCACAAAGGGGTAAACAGTGAGGTGACAAAATTTACAGATGATGCAAAACTACTCAAGATCGTTAAATCCACAGCAGACTGTGCAGAGCTATAAAGAGATCTCACAAAACTGGGTGACTGAGCAACAAAATGGCAGATGAAATTCAGTGTTGATGAGTGCAAAGTAATGCACATTGGAAAACATAATTCCAACTATACATGGGGACATAATCCCAGAATGATGGGGACTAAATTTGCTGTTACCACTCAAGAAAGAGATCTTGGAGTCATTGTGGATAGTTCTCTGAAAATATCCGCTCAATGCGCAGCAGTCAAAAAAGCCAACAGAATGTTGGGAATCATTAAGAAAGGGATAGATAATAAGTCAAAAAAAATCATATTGCCTCTATATAAATCCATGGTACACTCACATCTGAATACTGAATGCAGTGTGATTGCCTCATCTCAAAAAAGATTTACTGAAATTGCAAAAGGTTCAGAAAAGGGCAACAAAAATTATTAGTGGTATAGAACGGCTTCCGTATAAGGAGAGATTAATAAAACTAGGATTTTTCAGATTAGAAAAGAGACTAAGGGGGGATATGATAGAAGTCTATAAAATCATGACTGGTGTGGAGAAAGTAAATAAGGAAGTGTTATTTACTCCTTCTCAACACAAGAACTATGGGTCACCCAATGAAATTAATAGGCAGCAGGTTTAAAACAAAAAAAGGAAGTTCTTCATGCAACGCACAGTCAGCCTGTGGAACTCATTGCCAAGGGATGCCGTGAAGGCCAAAACTGTAACTGAATTAAAAAAAATAATATAATAAATTCATGGAGGATAGGGCCATCAATAGCTATTAGCCAAGATGCTTGGGGATGCAACCCCATGTTCTGGGTGTCCTTAGCCTCTGTTTGCCAGAAGATGCGAATAGGCGACAGGGGATGGATCACTTGATGATTCCCTGTTCTGTTCATTCCCTCTGGGGCACATGGCATTGGCCACTGTCAGTAGACAGGATACTGGGCTGGATGGATCATTGATCTGACTGAGTATAGCTGTTCTTATGTCCCAGCAACCACCAAACCCCAAGCTCCAGTAAGTGTGTTAGACGTGAGGGTGAGTTCCAGCCTTAAACTTAGCGAACAGGAGCTGCTAACAGGGAGTTTTGCAAGGGAGTTCTCCAGGTGAAGGAGGAGCACATACAGCATCTGTGGGGTAAGTGACTGTCTGCAGTGTTTGTGTTTGTGTTTGGGGGTTACTTGCTGTGTGCTGAGCTTGTGTTTGTCAGTCTGTTTGGTTTGTTTGTTTGAAGGACCGTGTGCTGTAGCTAGCAGTTGGAGGTGGAGCTACTAGGAAGGTTTGAAAGCTAGAAGCCTCTGGTAATTGGCTGAGCCTTAACCAGTGGGCGGGGCATTCACTCAGGCCAGGGCTTTATAAAGGTGCGCACAAGCGACCAGGGAGCTTAGCGAACAAGGAGTTTGGAAGGGGAGTAGGAAGGGAAGGGGGGTCCCTTGTTGGTCTCATCTGTGACCCATTGGTCCCCTGAACCTGTAAACTGAGCCACATCCAAAACCTTTCTGTTTACAGCAGAGCAGAGCGGACAGGGAGCTGTAGACGCGAATTTGAGAGAGTTTGACAGCGGGAGGCTTACAATGGTGAGGAGGACCCGCAACACCTGTGCCAGCACTGCTTCTGTCTCCTCCACCTGCGCCTGTAGCCAGACAGAGCACCAAAGCATGGATGCTTTACCCAGATTCTGGTGTGGGCTTGCAAAGACTGTAATTTGCAATTTCCACTTACTGATATCCAGGCTGAGGGTGGCATCCAATGTGAAAGGTGCCTACTGGTGGAATCTCTCAGGCAGCAGGTGGGAGAGCTACAGGAGGAGGTGGCTAGGCTGAGGAACATCCATATCCATGAGCAATTCCTGGACAGTATCCATGTGGAGACAGCTGACGGTGCTGTCCCAGTTGACAGGACTACCGACACTCCAGTGGAGGAGGAGATGCCTCAGGGTGTATATGACACACCAGTGGAGGAGGAGGCTCAGAGTGGACACAGCCAGCTGGTTACTTCTAGCAGCAGGCAGTGCTCCACTGCTGCTGCAAACCCTCCTGCTGTGGTAATAGATAACCGTTATGCTCTTCTTGATACAGGAGAGAAGAAATCACCCCCAACAGTTAAGGAGGTGAAGCCTCGTACCCCTAAGGCTGGGAGGTCTGCTGCCACCACTGATAAGAAACGTAGGGTAGTGGTGGTTGGAGACTCTCTGCTGAGGGGGACAGAGACACCCATCTGTCGCCCTGACCGTTCATCCCGGGAGGTATGCTGCCTGCCAGGGGCCCGTATCCGAGATGTTACAGAGGCATTGTCGAGGATTATCCGGCCTTCTGACTACTACCCCATGCTACTCATCCATGTGGGCACAAATGATACTGCGAGGTGTGACACTGAGCAGATCAAGAGTGACTACAGGGCTCTGGGAGTACGGGTTAAGGAGTTTGGAGCGCAGGTGGTATTCACTTCGATTCTTCCTGTTGAAGGTAGGGGTCCGGGCAGAGACAGATGCATCGTGGAGGTGAATGCCTGGCTGCGAAGATGGTGTCGCCAGGAGGGCTTTGGCTTCCTCGATCACGGGATGCTATTTGAGGAAGGACTGCTAGGAACAGATGGCGTTCACCTTTCGAAGAGGGGAAAGGCCTTATTTGCGCACAGACTGGCTAACCTAGTAAGGAGGGCTTTAAACTAGGTTCGACGGGGACAGGTGAGCAAAGCCCACAGGTAAGTGGGGAACAAGACCTGGGAGATGGGTTGGAAACAGGAGGGAGCACGGGCTATAATGGCAGAGAGGAAGGAGGGTCAGGGCAAAGCTGGGAGGCAAGATCAAACCAGTATCTTAGATGCCTATATACAAATGCAAGAAGTATGGGTAATAAGCAGGAAGAACTGGAAGTGCTAATAAATGAATACAACTATGACATTATTGGCATTACTGAAACTTGGTGGGATAATACACACGACTGGAATGTTGGTGTGGATGGGTATAGTTTGCTCAGGAAGGATAGATGGGAAAAAGGGAGGAGGTGTTGCCTTATATATTAAAAATGTACACACTTGGACTGAGGTGGAGATGGACATAGGAAACGGAAGTGTGGAGAGTCTCTGGGTTAGGCTAAAAGGGGTAAAAAACACAGGTGATGTCGTGCTGGGAGTCTACTACAGGCCACCTAATCAGGCGGAAGAGGTGGATGAGGCTTTTTCAAACAACTAACAAAATCATCCAAAGCCCAAGATTTGGTGGTGATGGGGGACTTCAACTATCCAGATATATGTTGGGAAAATAACACCGTGGGGCACAGACTATCCAATAAGTTCCTGGACTGCATTGCAGACAACTTTTTATTTCAGAAAGTTGAAAAAGCTACTAGGGGGGAAGCTGTTCTAGACTTGATTTTAACAAATAGGGAGGAACTTGTTGAGAATTTGAAAGTAGAAGGAAGCTTGGGTGAAAGTGATCATGAAATCATAGAATTTGCAATTCTAAGGAAGGGTAGAAGGGAGTACAGCAGAACAGAGACAATGGATTTCAGGAAGGCAGATTTTGGTAAGCTCAGAGAGCTGATAGGCAAGGTCCCATGGGAATTAAGACTGAGGGGAAAAACAACTGAGGAAAGTTGGCAGTTTTTCAAAGGGACGCTATTAAGGGCCCAAAAGCAAGTTATTCCAATGGTTAGGAAAGATAGAAAATGTGGCAAAAGACCACCTTGGCTTACCCTTGAGATCTTGCGTGACCTACAAAATAAAAAGGCGTCATATAAAAAATGGAAACCAGGTCAGATCACGAAGGATGAATATAGGCAAATAACACAGGAATGCAGAGGCAAGATTAGAAAAGCAAAGGCACAAAATGAACTCAAACTAGCTATGGGAATAAAGGGAAACAAGAAGACTTTTTATCAATACATTAGAAGCAAGAGGAAGACTAAGGACAGGGTCGGCCCACTGCTCAATGAGGAGGGGGAAACAGTAACGGGAGACTTGGAAATGGCAGAGATGCTTAATGACTTCTTTGTTTCAGTCTTCACTGAGAAGTCTGAAGGAATGTCTAGTATAGTGAATGCTTACGGGAAGAGGGTAGGTTTAGAAGAGAAAATAAGGAAAGAGCAAGTAAAAAATCACTTAGAAAAGTTAGATGCCTGCAAGTCACCAGGGCCTGATGAAATGCATCCTAGAATACTCAAGGAGTTAATAGAAGAGGTATCTGAGCCTCTAGCTATTATCTTTGGGAAATCATGGGAGACGGGGGAGATTCCAGAAGACTGGAAGGGGGCAAATATAGTGCCCATCTATAAAAAGGGAAATAAAAACAACCCAGGAAACTACAGACCAGTTAGTTTAACTTCTGTGCCAGGGAAGATAATGGAGCAGGTAATCAAAGAAATCATCTGCAAACACTTGGAAGGTGGTAAGGTGATAGGGAATAGCCAGCATGGATTTGTAAAGAACAAATCGTGTCAAACTAATCTGATAGCGTTCTTTGATAGGATAACGAGCCTTGTGGATAAGGGAGAAGCGGTGGATGTGATATACCTAGACTTTAGTAAGGCATTTGATACAGTCTCGCATGATATTCTTATAGATAAACTAGGAAAGTACAATTTAGATGGGGCTACTATAAGGTGGGTGCATAACTGGCTGGATAACCATACTCAGAGAGTAGTTGTTAATGGCTCCCAATCCTGCTGGAAAGGTATAACAAGTGGGGTTCCACAGGGGCCTGTTTTGGGACCGGTTCTGTTCAATATCTTCATCAACGATTTAGATGTTGGCATAGAAAGTACGCTTATTAAGTTTGCGGACGATACCAAACTGGGAGGGATTGCAACTGCTTTGGAGGAAAGGGTCAAAATTCAAAATGATCTGGACAAATTGGAAAAATGGTCTGAGGTAAACAGGATGAAGTTCAATAAAGATAAGTGGAGCACTTTTCATTTAGGAAGGAACAATCAGTTTCACACATACAGAATGGGAAGAGACTGTCTAGGAAGGAGTATGGCAGAAAGAGATCTAGAGGTCATAGTAGACCACAAGCTTAATATGAGTCAACAGTGTGATACTGTTACAAAAAAAGCAAACGTGATTCTGAGATGCATTAACAGGTGTGTTGTAAACAAGACACGAGAAGTCATTCTTCCACTTTACTCTGCGCTGGTTAGGCCTCAACTGGAGTATTGTGTCCAGTTCTGGGCACCGCATTTCAAGAAAGATGTGGAGAAATTGGAGAGGGTCCAGAGAAGAGCAACAAGAATGATTAAAGGTCTTGAGAACATGACCTATGAAGGAAGGCTGAAGGAACTGGGTTTGTTTAGTTTGGAAAACAGAAGACTGAGAGGGGACATGATAGCAGTTTTCAGGTATCTAAAAGGGTGTCATCAGGAGGAGGGAGAAAACTTGTTCACCTTAGCCTCCAATGATAGAACAAGAAGCAATGGGCTTAAACTGCAGCAAGGGAGATTTAGGTTGGACATTAGGAAAAAGTTCCTAACTGTCAGGGTAGTTAAACACTGGAATAGATTGCCTAGGGAAGTTGTGGAATCTCCATCTCTGGAGATATTTAAGAGTAGGTTAGATAAATGTCTGTTAGGGATGGTCTAGACAATATTTGGTCCTGCCATGAGGGCAGGGGACTGGACTCGATGACCTCTCGAGGTCCCTTCCAGTCCTAGAGTCTATGAGTCTATAAAGGCCACAACCCAAATCCCGGGGAGGTGCTGAGATAGTGCCCTCAACTTCAATGGTCTCGAGGATACAAGAAGATCTGAAAGTGCTTTCTAATCCACCTTGCTCTGACTGAGCGCTGAGCAGAAAGTAACAATCACCACAAGGGGCCAAGGAAGAGACTGCCTCAGAGATAGCCAGGTCCCCGGCCAGTTAGGGCTTTAGAGATGATAATTATCCTTGTGAATAGGGCCTAAAAACAGAGTGGGAGCCGGAGCAGTGGTGTGTGTGTTCACATTAGCGTGATCTACTTAGGCCGTGATAAATGGTCTCCAAGCAGTGCTCTGTGTAGCCTTGGAGGTGCTTTCGGGGGGGGGGGGGGGAAGGGGGGAGTAGGGGGAGGGGAGAGAAATACCTTGGAGAGAGGGGGCTGCTGCTTCATTCCCAGGAGAGCTGACCCAACCCTGGTGGCTACTCCAGTGGGCTGCCAGCCATTGCTCCAGGGAGCCGGAGACATTGCTTTGCTAACCCCAGGGCTGGCTGCCGGCCAGCTGTTCTGGTGTGCCTAGGGGCTGCTGCTCCAGTGGGCCCAAGGATCATTGCTCCATCAGCTCCAGGGCTGGCTGCCAGCCACTGCTCCAGCCCTGCTGCTGATCCGACAGCAGGGACTGACTTCCGCTGCTCCAGCCCTAGGGGTGCTGACCCAACCCCAGCCACTGCTTCAGCCCTGGGGCTGCTGCTCCAGTGACCCTGTGGCTGACAGCTGCTCCAGCCCCACCCCAGAAGAAGTCCCAGAAAGTCACGGAATCAGTGACTTCTGTGACAGAATCATGTCCTTGGGTACAACTGACAGAACGCAAGAGGAGTTCTCATCGTGCAGAGGAAACAGCACAGAGTCTGGGTCAGGAAAGGAAGAAGCAATTTTGCCACGAGAACAAACCACACACACACACAGAGAAAAGCAATTAAGTGAATTTTGTGCTAGGTTGATTTCCCTGGTCCCTGGAGATTGTTACTTCTCCACAGAACAGATAGAAGCAGCAGAAGCTTTCTTCACAGTGTCCTGTAAAAGTGTCCCAAGCCAAAGTAGAAAGCCCTAGGAGGGGGGTGCTCCTGACCCACTATTCTCTAGTTTCAGCTGTCGTTAAAAAAAAAATAAAGTAAGTTTCTAGCTGTTAGAGTAGCAAAGAACATGACCAGAGTGTAACCAACATAGCAACTGCCTGAGTTTGCAGAAAGCCTGAAACAATAGCTCTGAGAGGTGTGAACTGACTTAGGCATCTCACTGGGTGTTAACACAGACAATGTGGCTACTTTCAATGTCATACTTCACTGTTCATCAAAGCTTGTAGGGAAGGAGAGAAAGGCTCCCATTATGAAAAGCCACACTAGTTGCGTGAGGGTGTGGGGATACAGAAAAGGTTTATATTATAATGAGCTGAAGTTTCCCACTCAGTGGAAATGAAGACACCTGTAGCTGGTTCAGTTTTCCCGAAGGGAGCACTCAGCTTCCAAATGTCTGGGAAATATTAGTGTTTCCCTTGGTGAGGGGGGAATGGGGGCGTGCGTGTTTTTGTCTCCTCTAGTGGCTGGTGCACATAGGACATCTGAGTTTGTTGCTGCTCCCAGCTAACAGACTTTGCCTTTTATCTCAAGCCACAGAGGCTCACGCTGTTAGTGATGAAAGTCCTGGGTCCAAATCCCATTGCCCAAAGCAGTCAGTTGCAATGGTACTACCTGTCTCCTGAGACCTGGACTGAATTTGGCAAGGACTGTCACTGGTCATGACTGGTTACTACTACCCCAGACTAGGTTTGGATCGGAAAGGCTCCACATCTCAATCCCAGCCTCCTGTGCTGTTTAGTCCCCCTAAAAAATGTGTTTGAAAGGAGGAGCTTGTACAAGTCTTGGAGCAAAGATCTTGTGCCAGATGGTGAATTGCTGTTGTGCTTGCGCTCCTGTAGGTGGACAATGTATTTGCTGGCAGTATGAGAGCATGGAGGGGCGTATTCTCCTCTGTGACACGTTCCTGGTGTGGTTCTGTGTGCACACTAAGAGCGCAATATGTAGTAAGTGCTTCCTGGCGTAAGGAAGGGCTGATAGACATTTCTGTTAGGACCAGTGACGCTGGCAGGCCAGAGACCACCTCTTGCCCCGGCTGCAGGTGTTAGCTAGGAACTGACAACCTCGTAGCTGGGAACCAGACCAGATCACTTGGATGTTAGTTTTGGTCCAAATAGGCATTTGTCTTATAAGAATGTGTTGAGATGCTATGAAATGCTTGTATGTTGCTGCGTGTATTAATCTCACCTGTACTATCTATATCCCAGCTTCTAAGGTGATATTGAAGTGTTTGCACTGCAACTCTAAATGCCCCCTGTCGGGAGGGAAACATGACCAAAGTGTGAAATGCCAGTTTGCCACTGTTATGTCCTGCTGGGGGGGGAACAGATTTAGGAAGAAATCACTTGACACAGGGAGCTGTCCACCTTAAAAGCCGCCATTTACTGCCACACACTGAACTAACCAAAAATCAGCCAAAACTGGCTGGGCTGTCCACTAATAATCTAACTCAATTGCCATAGCAACAAGAAGATTCTATTACCACAACAACCAAATACCCCACAGCCACAGGAGGCGTTATCTCCTCCCCAACACAGCAGGGCCGGCTTTAGGCCGGTTCCCCAGATCGGGCTCTGTGCCTTAGACGTCTTTAATTTTTTACATTTTTTTTCCTCACCCGGCGGCGGTGGCGGGGGGCAGGGGGAGAAACGGGGAGAGGCAGCCATCTGAAGTTAGTGTGGTTTTTGGTGTAAGTGACCATTTATCACAAAGTCCAGTTTGTCTGGGTGGCAGGATAGATTGGAGAGTCTCAGGGGACTGTCTGTGACTCCAGGAGTTCACATTTGTTACTGGCTTGATGACATGTAATTACACAACACGCCACTAGTTTGGCGTGTCGGCCCTATTTCTGATGGTCTGCTCCGAAGGAGGCGCTCACGGTCGTGAGCTACTCCAGACAGTGTGACAGTCTTCATTAGAAATCTCTTCTCTTCCGTGCGGAAAACAAACCCCCATTGTTCTCACTTCTGCTGGACATGTCATCTGCTCCCTGAGTCAGGAGACAGTCACAAAGTCAGCAGGGCATGGGAGACCATCAGAGTGTATTAAGGAACACCTGGATGCCCTCTTGACTCTGACAATGCTGGGAGCCACACAGAGGCTGGGGGAAGAAAGCAGGATTCAAGTGAATCCTAACATGAATAGCAATGGTTTCATGGATGTTTTTGTTCTCCCTGAGAAGAGTAGCTTTGTAAAATATTCCTTCTAGTCTAATAATCTACTGTGTGATTTGTGCCACAAGATAGGAAGGAACTGTGCCAAATTTTGCTCTGTTATGCTAGTAGAACTGGAGCTCTTCCATGGAAGGCAATGTTCTTTACCCAAATGTTTGATTCATTACGTTTCACTACATCATGTCCCAGTAGTTCTGTGGTTTAGGTTTCTTTTCCCGAAGGGGATGGTATTCCCTAGTCATCTTTAAGCAGATTTACACATGTACACAAAATCTGAGTTAAAGGCGCGATAGGCTGGAAAGCCAGGAAGTCAAATACCTTGTCAGGTAATTCTCCAGAAGGAAATCCACTCTGTTGACCTATTCCCTGGAGCCATATTGAAATGTTACAGTGAAAGGGGCTAATCTAAACCCGGTTAAACTCCACTGAAAGACTTCAATAGAGTTTGGATCAGTCCCATAGTTTGTACGCGCCCACACAGCTTTATTTTGGTTGTGTGGAGTTGCTCCACTTTGGGATAGATCGAAAACAAAGACTCAAGCCCAAACCCTGTATTTTGCCCAGCTTTAAGCTGAAACGGGATGAAGTCATCTGGTTTTGCCTGGTTTCCACTCAGGTGAGGCTGGGAAGATCTGCCCCAGGAATCAAAGAGGTCATGAACCTCAGCCACTCTGGGCTGAGTTGCTTGTTCATAATGAACCTCAAACCCCCATGAGTTTCATTGGATTTCAGGGTGAAAGTTTCAAATGTCTGATGAGTCAAGGCTCAGCTCCTGAAGGCAGAACTCCTCTTGACTGCAACATGAACACGATTTGATAGCTCTGCAGTAGGGATACACTTGATTTCTCCAGCGCCGTTGTATTTCTCACTCCATTCTCCTATTGCACTAAAAGAAAAAAATCCCATGGGAGAAGGAATCCTTTCCAGACTTCAAATCCCCAGGGGAAGAAGGAATAAATAGTGATGAAATTCACCATCAAGAACATGGAATGATTTTATTTTGGGGAACACATCTTCTGCATAAGGTGAATGTCCCAACGCCAGTGAATGTCACAGCTTCCTGGAGACTGGTATCATATAGAACCTTTTTCCTGCACTATGTTCTTGGCTCCCAGCAATAAACCTGACTGATATTGGTTATTTAGTCTCTTGAGTATATTTCATGTCAAACCAAACGTGTGGTCAAGCAATTGCCAATACATTTTAACAAGAAGATGTACCTGTCGGTAGACTTGAATTTTAAAAGCCATCCACAGCCTCTTTCTGCTGTGTGCCCAACAGCCAGCAACTCAGCTGAGTAGCAACCACCAAGATAATGACCCCTAATATTGATTAGAGAAGGGGTGAGGCAGGGTGTTGAGATGCAAATCTAGCTCAGGTTTGTGGAAGAGTCAGGGCTAGGTTCTGGCTTTGATGGCCCCAAAATTTCATCAATTCTTCCCACCCCATTTTGGCCCAAAGCATTGGGAGTCTCACTAGATAAGATGATCTCATGAGATTTCTGCCATCTTTACCTGCATCTGGATGTGAAAATTGGGACCCATCAGTCTATGGGTCAGAGCTAGGGTCAAAATTCACCCCCGCTCCCAGAATTTGGACAGGAGGGTTGTATTTAATGTTCTGTTTCAGGCCATCTTTGTCGCGGATGTATGAAGGCTCTGTCACATGTATCAAGGTTCTGTGCCAACAAAGAATACAAACCAGGCTGGGGAATACTCTGAACAAAACCTAAGTGCTAATAAAGGCAATGGCAAAAATTCTCATTGAATTCATGCCATCAGTATTCAGCCCCTAAGGAGGAAAAAAACATGTTTTGGGACAAACTTTAGTAGCCAGTAGAGATCGTGTGGCACCAAGATACCAAGTTGATAGGCACTTCAGGAATGACAGATGACAGATATAGAATGAAACTCCTCCCAAGAGCCAGATGTGAGACAAGCAATGCCTGGATGCCGTGGTCTATTACCAATAAATAATAGGGCACAATATATAGCTGGGGGCTGTGACAGTACCTCCCAAAAGGCTCTATGGAAATATGCTTAGAATGTGTTTTATGCTACATACCCCATGTCACATATCTCCGTAGGGGTTATGATCTACTGAATGGATTAATTCTATTTGCATGCATGTATCATTTTTGTATTCGATGTTATGAATGTTGGCTGTGTACTGGCTTGATTTCTAAATAACCTTAGTAGAGCATTTGGTCAGTTCCTGGAGAAAGGAATGTTGAAGTTAAGTACCTAATCAAGAAACACTTAAAGGACAATGGATCTTGTAATGCTCCAATCCACATAAGAAATCTACTTGAGGATGTTCAAGGTAGCATGTAAACAACTGATGCTACCTGTAAAAACTGTGAGTCATACAGGGACATGTGACTTGCCCAGGTGACTCCTAAACTCCATTTTGGAGCTGGACTTTGCATAGGAGTGAGGAGGCGGTCTCCACTCACAAGAGAAAGTCTATTTAAACCCCTGGGAGACCCCTCCATTTTGTCTTCAGCTGGCTAAAGAGAAAGCCTCTCCATCCCGAAAGAGACCTGAAAGAAACTTCAATGGGGTGAGTGACTAACAGGAGATTAGCCTGTAAAAGGAAGCATCCTGGAACTGGTGAGGATCTTATCTGTATTCAGTTTGATTAGACATAGATTTGTGCATTTTATTTTATTTTGTGTGGTGACTTACTTTGTTCTGTCTGTTACTACTTGGAACCACTTACATCCTGCTTTCTGTGTTTAATAAATCATTTTACTTATTAATTAACTCAGAGTATGTGTTAATATTGGGGGAGCAAACAACTGTGCATCTCTCTCTCTATCAGTGTTATAGAGGGCAAAAAAAAAATATGATTTAGACCCCATTGGGAGTTGGGCATCTGAGTGTTAAACACAGGAACACTTCTGTGAGCTGCTTTCAGGTAAATCTGCAGCTTTGGGGCAAGTAATTCAAACCCTGGGTCTGTGTTGGAGCAGATGGAAGTGTCTGGCTCAGCTGGACAGGGTGCTGAAGTCCTGAGCTGGCAGGGAAGGCAGGAGTAGAAGTAGTCTTGGCACATCAGGTGGGAGCTCCCAAGGGGGTTTCTATGATCTAACCTATCACAGGGGCTTAGTTTGAATTAAGCTTATTGAACGATGGTGGGAGCAAAGCATGGAGAATCCTGAAGACTGGTTAATAAACTCCCTCAGTTCACTGTATCATGGTGAGGACAGACACAAAGTACCAGGTCCAGTCAAGTTAATTGCACATTTAGGCAAACTTGGGGGATTTCAGGGAAGAACAAGAAAACTGCTGGAGTGGGAGGGACCAATTTATGATGAAGAAAAGATTGAAATGACTTCACATATGTAGCATGTTCTGTAAACGGTTGTTTCAAGGAGGAGGGAGGGATATTGTTCTCGTTAACCTCTGAGGATAGGACAAGCAGCAATGGGCTTAAGTTGCAGCAAGGAAGGTTTAGGTTGGACATTAGGAAAAACTTCCTAACTGTCAGGGTGGTTAAGCACTGGAATAAATTGCCCAGGGAGCTTGTGGAATCTCCATCATTGGGGATTTTTAATAGCAGGTTAGACAAAAATCTATCAGGGATGGTCTAGATAATACTTAACCCTGCCTTGAGTGCAGGGGACTGGACTAGATGACCTCTCGAGGTCCCTTCCAGGCCCACGGTTCTAGGATTCCATATCTACAGGGTAAAAACCGTGATGAAAGTTGCTTATAAACATTTGACAAGGGTAAAGCTCAAGAACTGGAGACTTCAAACCTGTTGAAATTTTGGGTACAGATATGGACTCCAAGAAGGAAAAACGATTATCTAGTGTGATACAAAGGAGCATATAGTTAGGAGTGATGGGATGGAGTTAAGGAATGGAGGACGAAGAGTGGAAGCCTCTTGGCTTGGATTGGTAAAGTGGTAGAAATTTTTGAAATGATTTGACTAGTGCAGGGGTTCTCAGCCTGCAACCCCTGGGGACCACAAACTGATGTCAAGGGGCCATGCCCAACCTGCTCTATGGGAAGTGGGATCCAGGCTAGACCCCCACTGGGTGGAAGGAAGGAGCCCAGGATGGAAAAGGTTGAGAACTACTGGGCACGTGTATATATATGCCCACCACTGCGCTCTGTTGGATGGAATCAAAACTGTTTCACTGAGTGCCTAGTGGGAGGAACTGAAGCTTTTCCTTTAGTTCAAGCAAGATGCAGCCTGTGTTTTTGAAGCGGGAAGTTCCGAGTTCTATCCCCGAGGCTGCCAGGAAGCTCCCAACTGGAGGCAGGAAGTGCCTCAGTCTGACAATCAGGAAGTGGCTAGCGGGCCACAGATTTGTTGTTATGCTGTAGCATAGAGAACAATCTCCAGCCCTAGCCAGAGATTGGGAGAGAGGCCTTTTCCATCCACCATGTCTATTTATAACCTTGTCAAGTAGCCCAGATTTTCCAACCACCAGATCAGCAAATGTGTCTCTAGAAGTGACTCAGGTTTTCGATTTTATTTAATAATAGTCCAATGTGCACCTGAAATATCAGTTACTTCGTTATATTCTTTTTTTGGTCTGCTTAGGCCTAGTGTTTGACCTTGGATAATACAGGTGCATGGTAACAAAACAAGAATAACCTTTTGCCTGTGGATAGTACCTTCCATCCACAGATCTCAATGCACCTTACAAACGAATGGATTTACACTCATGACGCCTTTTGGAGGTAGGCAAGTATAAGCTTCCCCATAAAATGGGTGAAGAAATGGAGGTGTTGCGTGCCTGATCCCAAACCCATATAAATCACTAAATGAATTACCTAGATCACACAGGGACTCAGTGTAAAAGCCAGGAATAGAATTTAGGTCTCCTGACTCAAAAGCCTCTGTCTTAACCATAGACCCATCCTTTCTTCACTCTAATGGCATATAGCGGGTGCCATACAGAGAAGATGGAATGAATCTTCCCACTCTTGGAGTTAAGGGCCAGAGATGCAAAGGGGACAGATCTCATGTTTCAAGACTCCAGCATTCCCTCATTAAATCGTATGTTGATGAATGCCATAAATTAGATTCCAATCAGGCCGCATTCTCTGGGGAGCTAAATAGGCAGAGCGGGATTTGTTTCACATATCAAATAACTTCTGGAGAATCCACTGAGGGCCTGGCTCCCTCCCAGAGATAATAAATAAAAAGATGAAGGAGGAAGGTATTAACTGTGAATGGATTATAATTGAGTCAGTGGTAAATGCATTTCGTAATCTTTAATTAGCAGAGGTGCTTGCTGGAAATGTAATTGACAGGAAACATGCTCCTACGGCTGGAAATCAGTGGAAAGTTCTCCATACTCTGTCTTAAAAGTGGCTGCTGTTTTCTCTTAGTCTTTTCATTAAGCCTCAGGATTAAGGTAAATGAGTAGCAGCTTTAGGGGCTACATACAGCTGTCTAGACTACCATCCCAGCAGGGGTGACATTGAGCAAAATCTGGAACGGAATCTGTAGGCTTGCTGCAAAGTCTTGGGGTGGCCCATAGCTGGGATCTTCCCTGGGGATTACCTGGATCAGTCATTGGAATGACTTTCTCATACTGTTTTTGCATTGAAACTGAACCAGCCCGGCCCATTTACGGCTGCTCTCTGCTTTGCGGGGCATCCCTTGAAATGAACCTGGACTAAGGCAGGGAGTTGCAATGCAACAGGAGACTGATGTGTAGAGATGGAGCTTGGCTGCGGGCAGGTAATTGACTAGAGAAAATGGAGCCTTCATGTTTTATTTCATCAGTATTAAGAAGTGGGGTTTGCCTAAAGAGGGGTGTCACACAAGAGGAGGAGAGAGCAGAAACCTGTGTTTGATGATGGCCTGAGGCAGAGAGTCAGGCCTCTATACCTGCCACGAAACACAATGACATGCCTCCTGATGTCAGTAGTAGATTTGCACAAGGATCCTGGGGAAGATACGGCCTTTCTATAGAGTAACTGAATTTTTGTAATTTGCTGCCTTACTGTCACATTCACCCTCACTGAGACAGTCTGTTCCCCCTTACGCCCTCTGTCTCACTTTCTCCACCTGCCTTCCTCATCCTCCTGAATCTGCTCTGGTCTTTTCTCTGCATTGCATTGCCTGTGGCAACTCCTCAAATCCAACCTACACCCACTAAAATGATCAGTGATTAACTAGTTAGTGTGGAAGTTGATTCTCCAATCAGATCACTAGCAGATAGGTGTGCTGTTTCTAGTCTCTAATCCCTTGTTTCAGGCTGTCTGAAGCTATCACTGCATCAGTTACACTTGGCTTATGTTTGGCAGGTTCTCTCTGCAGCCAGCTAAAAAACTTACTCTGCCTTTTAAACAGCAAAGCTGAGAGTCTGGAGAATCTGATTATGTCACTCAGGCCACATCAATGCTTCCCACAGGCCAGGTGTTTGACATCCCCTCCTCTCTCAAGCATTTGAAGGTTGTAAACAACAAAGAAGAGACATATTAGGAAGGACCTTACATGGTAGAACTGAAAAGTCAGAGAAAAAACTAGCCTGAAAGTTACAGAAAGCTTCTTGTTAGATCCTAGAACAGTCTCCCCCAGGAAAGGGCTGATTAGAACTAGACTGGACAAATATGCTCTAGGAGAGAAATCCTACCCTGGTTCTTTAGGGAATGGAGACAATGGCCAAAAAGGGCTGTTTTTTAAGAGATTCCAGCCTAGGATTACCCTATGAGCGTCATAACTGAGTGCACTAGAGCAGAGCCTGCTAACACTCAGCAAAGTCTTCTCTCTGAGTCCCTAGCACCTATTAACTCTGGGCTGCTGCAAGTTTGCCCTCTTATAGAAAGTTGTTTCCCAGCAGGCCGTTCTGCGGGGAGGGCTGGCCCTTTAAAATTGGCAGAGACAGACAGTGACAGCCCTAATAGCTGGCTGTTTGTTCCTCTCTCCTGTAGTTCCTGCTTTTTTCCCCCTTTTGGAGTCCTGTAAATAGGGCCCTGTCTCACAGAATTGATTGTGATGAATTAGTGTAGGGGTGGGGAGCAGACTATTTGCTCGGCTCATCTGCTGGCAATTACAGGTTGGCAAACATTAGCTGTGACGGCTGTAGGTGGGTCTCAGGCTGTCTGTCCTTTACCTCTCTGTGACCCAGGTTAAAAATAAATGACTCTAATAGCAGTCAGTGTTTCACAAAAGGCTAAGAGGCTTTGGGTTTGGATCCCATGTGTAAAACTCAGCCCCTGCTTACTCGGCAGTTCTGCTCCTCCGTGTGTGCTCCAGATCATAGCTATCTTTAGCAACAAACTCCTGGCAGCACTGCAGAGCCATGTCCTCTAAGGAACAGGGACCTGGTTCTATTCTGGCTAAAATGGGGAATGAAGTTCTACTTGCTGGGTGGATTCTGCTGTCCCAGACATCTGTGCAGCCCTACTGAAGACAAGAGAGGGGCCCAGATAAAACTCAAGGATAAATCTGGCTTGTAGAACCTTTATTTCTAGTCAGCTGGAAAGACGCTAACTTGACTCCCAGCTCCCACCTTGTTTGTCAAGTTGCTGACTGGAAAAATAGTCTATTTAAATGTAAACTGAGGACATGTGCTATGGAAACATTGTGAGACGAGAGCAGGAGTGACCTTCAGAGTTACACTGTCCTTTTAAAATCTGAGGTGCTTTGAGATCTTTGCATGAAAAGGTGTACTAGGAATGCTCAGATGCTGATGGGGTATGAAAATCTGACTTGCTAGGTAAAAGCTTTCATAGCAGCTGTTGGGATTTAGCCAGGGTAGGAAAAGATGGACAGTAAAAGGCCGGATACTAGACTGGGACACAAGAGATTTGGTCCTGCCACAGTTTCCCTGTGTGAGTTGGACAAACTGCTTATCTCTCTGTGCCTCAGTTTCCTACCTGTAACATGGCGATAGCAGCACTTCCCTGCCACACAGAGATGTCTGAGGATAAGCCCCCGTATCTCTCAGGTATGATGGTGATAGAAGCCAGATGAGTGGGTAGGGAGACTGACAGGACAATCAGTCTCTTATTTTCATGAGTAATTGACACTAAGCAAATCCAACCCAAAACCAATAGTGCCTAAACAGACAAAATTCTGGACATCAGCAGGATGCTCCTGTTTTCTTTCTTTCTTAATTAAATGTCATGTTTCCTTCTAAAGATGTGGCCATCTGGCGCAATAATGCAACGCTCCTTGCAGTGGAGTGATTCAAACGCCCCTTTCTCATCCATGCCGAGATCAAACCCAGCTTCGCAGCTCAGGAGTGGCTCTGACATTGCCTCGTTGCATATATCTCAAAAGAAAAGTGAAATTATGCTGCTAGAAACCAGTGGTGTATTGCAAACCAATCATCCTTGTCCTCCCCTTTCTCCTCTACATCAATAACTTACTTAATCTTTCTCCTGCTGGGTCTTTCCGTTTGAACAGTAGCCCAGTAATGGGCAGCACACATCTCCAGCTGTTCCTGTTGTGTGCCTTCTCACTTGACAAGATTGGGCAAACATTTCAGTCCCCAGAGGCAAGGTTCTGCTCCCCGCTACATGGGTATAAACCTTGTAAGTCCATGGGGGCTGATTCCCCACTGTCTTGAAGTGAGTGGTGCCTGGGCAAAGAAAAGGCAAAGTTGGTGTGAATTCTTATTTGTGTTTCAGTTATACCCAGAGGAGCTCAGGGCCGTGCTGTGCAAGGTGCCGTGGTGCTATGAAGCCAGGAGAAGTCCTCAGCCCCCCAAAATATACAAACTAAATAGACCATGGGTGGGAGAATGGAAGGGTCGTTATCCTCATCTGATGGGAGGGGAAGTGAAGTTCACATGGGGAGTGTGTGGCAGAGCTATCTCCTGAGCCCCAATCAGAAGAACGGCTATAGTGGGTCAGACCAGGCTCCATCTAGCCCACTCGCCTATCCCTGACAGTGGCCCATACCAAAGCTTTAGCGGGAGTGTACAGAAGAGGGCAATTCTGGAATGATCCATCTCTGTCTTCCACTCCTGGCTTCTGGCCATCACAGGTGTAGGGTGGCCCCGAGCATGTGGTTGCATCCCTGACAATCTTGGCCAACAGCCATTGATGGACCAATCCTCCATGAACTTATCTAATTCTTTTTTTAACTCAGTTAGACTTTTGGTCTTCGCAACATCCCGTGGCAGCCAGTTCCACAGTTTTAACTGTGTATGGTATGAAATACTTCCTCCTTTTTGTATTAAACCTGCTGCCTAGTCATTTCATGAGGTGGCTCCTGGTTTTTGCATTGTGGAAATGGGCAAATAACTCTTCTCTGTTCACTTTTTCCACAACAGTCACTCTTTTATAGACCTCTATCTCATCCCCCCCTTAGTCAACTATTTGCCAAGCTGAACCATCCTAATCTTTTTAGCCTCTCCTTGTAAAATCCAGCCCCTTTGCCCACAAGAGTATCCTTCCTGTTTCTGTAGGCCTGGTCTACGCTTTCAACTTTACCTCTTTGTGCTCCATCTCCCCATCTGTAACATGGGTACAATAAATAATGGCAACTTCATGTGAGGGCTGGGAATCCTGGATAAAAGAGGCAAGACAAATACAGTTTTATTACCAAGATGATATTTCAGAGGGCAAATATACCAGGTGGCCCTCCATTTCCAGATCTGATCTTACGTGTCAACGTTTCTCCCTCCCTTAAATCTTTCGTTCATTGATTATTTTCAGGTTGGTTACAGCCCTGTAGCTGGAACCTAGCAGCTGCATGGCTGTGGCTCAAACAGTCTCTGTGCAAATACAATACAAGGGCTATACGTGTCTCCTTAAATATAATTATCCCGAGGTTTCATTACAGCCCATTGGGGGTTTCTCGATCTGCCAGTGAATTAATAAAATCTGCATCGTAGATGCATGTTATTTACATAAGAGCTGAAGAAGATGTCTTAACGGTGAATATTCAAATGCTAGATTAACTAATTATTGATTGCTGCTGGTGCCAAAAGGTAAAAATAAAAATCAACCCAGACATCCTGTGCATTTCCATTTTCTAATCATGCACAGGTTGTCGAAAAGTAGACCGCATTCTGCTTTGTTCTCTTCCGCCCTGTTTTTTATTTAAAGAGACTGCTAAGGGCCACGACATTTGCAAACAGCAGCGGGTAACCTGGCGGGGAAATCACTTGGCAGAGACAGCTCCTACGAGGGATGAGAACCAGGAAGATCTGTCCCAGAAGGCCAACCCAAAGCTGTGCCGAGCTCTGAGAAAGTTTGGGGACCTTTTTGTTTCTGCCTGTGTTTTTGTATCCGTAACTGGCTGGCTGACTGCACCAGCTGACGGAACGCCAGCCGTGCGTAAAACTCGGGGACATTTTTTTATGAGTAGGTTTTTTTTCAATGGCAAATGCAGTTTCGGTCAACTCAGAACTATTCATGAATTTGATGTGAATAGTTTTGGCCAGTCACAAAGTGGCTGGAGGAGGGGGTTCGAATCCCCACACTGGGACAGACCCAACAGGGACTTTTTTCAATTCACCAAAAAATTTTAAAAAAATCAGATTCTATTTGACTGAGCCATTTATTTTTATTTTTCCAGAACTGTCCCCAAATGGAAAATAAGCTATTCATCCAGCTGTAGCCATGATGCTAAGATGAGTCAGACCTTTCTACTGGATTTTTAGCAGAAAATATCTTAATGGCCATGAGAATGTATGAAGAATTGGCCATCATCATGTACCAAGAAATGCAGTGCTTGGTAGCAATTCCTTTAGCTTGCAAAAAGAACAGGAGTATTTGTGGCACCTTAGAGACTGACAAATTTATTTGAGCATAAGCTTTTGTGGGCTATGGCCCACTTCATCTGATGCATAGACTGGAACATACAGCAAGAAGATATATACACATACAAAGAACATGAAAAAGTGGAAGCAGTCATACCAACTGTAAGAGGCTAATTAATTAAGATGAGCTATTAGCAGCAGGAGAAAAAAAATGTTGTGGTGATAGTCAAGATGGCCCATTTCAGGCAGTTGACAAGAAGGTGTGAGGGTATTAGGATGTTTCCTGGAGGTGTCACCTTGTGAGTCATGTCCTGCCTGATGATCAGCCTGGGCAGCATTAGTGGCTGTGAATACTACAAGAGGGGAAGTGACTCTCATTGGGAAGGAAGCAGTGAGTAGCCTGGGAAATGAACCTAGCTTTTTAAGCAAGGTGCCAAGCAGAATAGAGCTAATCAGAATTAATCAGGGAGCATTCCCATGTGGGAGGAGGTGCTGATTACAATAGGGAACTGTGCTGATGACACAGCAAACCCAGGGGCTCTTCCAGCAGAAATTCCTTTGAAAAAAGATTTTTATAGCCCAGCGGATCAGGCTGTTGCCTCAGGCTAGACCAGTCTTCTGATATAGACAGCATACAGTGTGGACAAACTTTTCTTATAATCTATATTATAGTAGCAACAAGAGGCCCTAGCTGAGATCAGGGCCCCATGGTGCGAGGCGCTGTCTGCACCTAGCGAGAGACAGTCCCTGCCCCAAAGAGCTACAATCTGAATAGGCAAGACAGACAAAGGATGGGAGGGGAAACTGAGGCAGAGAGTGGCAAAGTGATTTGCCAAAGGTCACCTAGCAAAGCACTAGCAGAGCTGGGATTGGTTCCCCGGCCAGTGTGCTGTCCTCTGCCTCCCTTCAGCTTCAGCCCTAGATAGATTGTGTGCAGTTTGCATTTCCCTTTTGTAGTCTATATTCTGCACTGGGCTTCAGAGAGTGCTGCAAGCACCTGCCCTGCCTCTGTTGGAATTAACCCTTTAAAACGGTCTAGCGCAGTTGGTAGCTAGCTCTCCTTTGAAGCCTAGGAGCTCAGGAGCAAACCCACAGGCTGCCCCACAGCAGGGTGCGGTGTCAGGCTCTGCTTTCCATGGGGTGCTGCTAAGAGTCCTTGTTCTGCTGGATTATCCAAATTCTCCCTCACGCGTTTGAAGCGCCAGGCATGAAAGCAAAGAGGAATCAATCAGTGCAGTGAAAGTATGTTGGAATTAATTGCCACGATGCCTCTCATTTAGCTTTCCCTGTAGGCCACGTTGGGGACTGTTAGCCATGCAGCACCATCTCCTCCTCTTCTCCATGAGCTTTCTCTCCTCGCGGGACAGCTGCCTAAGCCTCCGTGGCATCAGGTGATCTGGATCCTAAATGGCGTGTTTGAAACATGACGCGGTACAAACAGCGCCATGTGTGTTTTCTTTCTGATGGGCCTGTGTAACTCACTGATCGAGGTCTGCTACTTACAGGTCCCTCTGTGGGCCTGATCCAGAGAGGCGCCGGCTCTGCTACAGCTCCCTAGCAGGGGGATCGTTCCTTTAACTCATGTGATAGAGGCTCATGCTTTGACCTCTGAAGGTTCCCAGTTCAATCCCCGGTGATGACCGAGACAACAGTTGTTACGCTAGTGACATTTCCGGCTGCCCCCGCCTCAAACTCCACCAGGGGACAGAGGCTGGCTACTCTGTGTGGGGCGCTAATGTAGCCCAAACACACTCCAGGCGCTGAGACAGAGCCTGATTCTGCATGCTCTCTGGGTCGGGGACTAACCCAGAGTGCAATGGGAGATCTGTACATGTGCTAAGTTTGCAGGATTGGGCCCCTACGGTGCAAAGTGGTGTCTACGTGACAGCTGCTGCAGCGCCAGAACATGGCTGCTTTCTCCAGCAACGGCAGGAGTTTTTCCATCACTGTAGGTAACCCGATGAAGGAATTTTCTGGCGACTTGCCCACATGTACGCCAGGGGCTAGCTACAGCACTCGGGGTGGATTTTTCGCACTCCCGTAGCTATGTCAACTTAACTTTCAAGTGCAGACCAGGCCTCAAAAAAGGCCATTTCCACCCCGTTCCTTTTGCAGCCTCTTGCCGCGCTTTCAAGCATGTTCCTTTGAAGCCACAGCGCCTTTCAATTTGGCAGGGAGCAGGTTCTGAGCCACCCCATTCGACAGAGTCAGCAAAGCTTAGGAAAGTCATTCATCTCCTCTCTCCCATTGTACTTCAAACCAGATTAAGAACCCTTGAACAGCGACGGGGACTATATTAACCTCTGGCCATCCAGCAGAGCCGCAATACACATCCGGCTCCGAATGCGATCCTCAGAAGGTGGAAAGGAGAGGGTTTGTGTTAAAGAAACATTAGAAATGGGCCATTTCCCACCCCTGTCAGAAGAAATCATTATCTTTTTATTGATTGGATGTCTGAAATGATCTAACTCCCATCAGCGGCAAAGCAGAGCAAATAGTTGTCTCTGTATAGTCTTATTATGACTTCTTCTTATATCCAGGGTGTAATAAGGTTCCGGAAGAGCAGCTGATGGAATAGAGATTCAGCAGTGCTATTGCTAGCAGGCAGTGATTGACCAGTGTCTTCGAGCTTGTGATGGTGTGATGGGATCCCCGGGGTACAACCTGGAACTGGGGTACTGCTGTTCCCCTTTAACTCTCCAGCCCTGGGCTGTCTCCCACAGTGCTTTGCTAGTGACAGGTAGCAAACCCCTCCAGGCTCTGTGATCACTCAGCACAACAGCATACGGAGCCCCACACTCAGCTAGGTTGCATGACTGCTCCCTGAGCCACTCATGAATCACACAGAAAAGGCACCAGCAAATCTCCCAAGCCCCCAGCCTTGCACCTCAGAGCTGTACCATCTTGCCCTGGTCAGAAGCCTGACTAGTGTAAATCCATTACCCATGCGCCCCTCCCTCCACGTGGAGAGAACACACACTAGCCTTTGTAACCTGAGCTGAGATTTCCCAAGCACTTCAATGAAACACACCCTGTTTTAAGTAAAATATGAAACAGATTTATCAACTACAGAAAGATAGATTTTAAGTGATTATAAGTGGTAGGCACAAAAGGTCAGAGATAGTTACCAAAGAAAATACCACTGGGAGTTGCAGGTAGGTTACAGTCCTTAATACAGTCCTTCTCCTTTAAGCCTGTGACTAGGCTCCTTAGTTCAAATCAGGAAAAAGCACATTAAAGATCCTGAGGTGCTCACATACTATGGTAAGGATCACAGGTGGCTGCACTCGTCCGAATATCCGGCCTCAATCGCTCTCAGCCTCAGCTCCACATCCATAAAATAGGGATACTAATTCTTCTTTTCTCCCATCTTTTTTTGATTTAAATGGGAAGCTCTGGAGGGCAGAGATGGTCTCTTACCACGTATCTGTACAGCACGTAATACAGTGAGGCCCTGATCTTGGTTAGGGTCTCTCGGGAGTCTTGTAGCACAAATAATTATTAAGAATCATTATTAATAACAAAGCAGCACATAGCCATAGCAACGTTTCCTCCAAGTTAAGGCCTGCCACTGAAATTGCAGGGGAAATTTTATGTGGGAAAAATTTAATCACTGCAATTAGAAATGGCCCAGGATTATAGCACTAAGCAACCCCCCAGCTCTTGCAAAAAACCACCATCTGGCCTGGCACTGAATGCAGATGCACCGATTGTGGGTGTGTTGCCAGCACACCCTGTATTATCAGTCACTGCTGGCTGCCCCTAAGAATAAACCGTGTAATCCCATCAGAACACTAAGCCTAAGTACTTCATTATCTCGTCTTTAATGCGCCAGTTACAATTAATGGTTGCTAATACTCTGGAGGGACATACAAAGGGCTTTGTGCTGGCCACAGATGCACATTACTGTTTCATTGGAAGACGGAAGTTGGTATAGCAGAGGATGGACAACTGATACAGTGTCAATTTTCGCTTGTGGCTGCAAAGCTGGGTGAATTCCAAGCCTCTCTCGCATTGCAGCAGCCTATAGAGAAGGGGTGGAGGGAGGTGGGCAAGAGAGGCCTCACACGTGCTGAGAAAGCCGTTGGCTTGCCTTGCCCGCAGTTCATTCTTTATGCTTTGCAGAATGAGAGGCTCTGAATAAGATGCAGTGACTAAACAGCTGCTCGTTGCCCCTCCTTAGGGACTGGAATGTGGCGGGCAAGCAGAAAACAAAATCTTTGGTGTACTGAAGTGGAGTGAGGAGCGACGAGAAAACCCAAGAGAAATAGCTCCAAGTCAGAACAGCCTCACCTGTCCCCTCCGCGCTCTTCCCCCACTGCAGACCCCCAGCCATTTCCAAGAAAAAACCACGACAGTCCCAGCCTCAGATACACTCGTGAGCTGACAGTGTTTTTCGGTTTATAACACAGCTCATCCACTAACTGGTACATTTCCAAAGGGACTGCAGTGCTGGTGGCCTGGAAAGCATCAGACTCACAGCCCTGCAGCTCTTTGTAAGCTCGAAAGCTCATGTCCCTCACCAACAGAAGTTGGTCCAATAAAAGATATCGCCTCCCCCAGCCCTGCATCTCCTCCCAGCGTATCTGACATGGCTGGCAGCAGCAGGGAGCTGCCATCTGCATCATCCGCCACCGTTCTGATTGCTGGAAGTTACCTGGCCAGCTAGACTAGCAGGAAGGGGTGAGGGTGTAGAAGATGCACATGTGCTGGTGGACGTGGTATAGACACTGTCTTAGCCCTCGCTCTGTCTCCCAGCTCGTGCTGCCCTTCCCTCTTTCTGAGGGTAACACACATCCAACGAGGAGACAGAAAGCGAGGGACAGATTCTGCCTTTGCTCTGGTCCCCATACACCGATTGGTCTGGAGGAGAATTCCCTGGCGCAGTGCAGGGCCAACATAAGCAGCCATATGCTGGCCACCTTGCAAGTCCCAGTATAGGGCATGTGTGGGGGGCAGAGCTGGGGGATGGAGGGGACAGGTCAGCATGGATTCTGGGCTGAGATGCGACCTTTAGGAGGCATCCAGGACAGGCTGCCATGAGTTAGAGCTGGTTTGGATCCCAGGGCAGCACAGAATTTGACCCCATCCCCCCCGCAAGTGAGGATCCCAATCGTCCAGTGCAGATTTGGGGCACTGAGCAAGGATTTGAGATGAGGGACTGACTCTCAGTGCCAGGTTGGGACACAAATAGGTGACTTCATCAGATGAAGCAAATAATTCTTTCCCACTTGTCCTACCTCTGCCCGAGCCCTTGTCTGTCCTCTCCTGCTTTGCCATGTCCAGTGTGGGGAAAGGCTGCCTGCCAGAGCCAGGGCTACTCACCTGAGTGGTTTGCAGGATCAGGGTCTGAGGCTGAAACCCCTTTGGGGCAGGGCCCTGTCTCGAGCTGACATGACGCCTGTGATTCTATAGTGACAATAATAGCACCAGTATGATTTAGCTCACAGGGAGCTCTCCTGGGAAAGCCTGTTTTTCTGGGCTGGGGAGCAGGTTCAGGTTCACACTGATGCGCAGCAAGACCATCCTTGGGACTCGCACTGATTTGGGATTCCGACGTCCTGCCTGCATGCCCCGTCCCACGGCAGCTCCATTTGACTCTGCACCCCGGGTGACCCAGTTTAGAGTCAGCTCGCTGGAAGAATGTTTAGCGGAAACATATGGCTGGGCCTAGGCTCTATGATGGCAGCTTAATTAATGGTATTATGGGGGGAGAGGGTGGAAAAGAGGAAAGGTTGGAGATGGGGAACGGGAGTGGAGTCGGGGATGGAAGAGAGCTTTCAGAGAGGCAGGATGGTGCAGTGGTTAGGGCACTAGCTTAGGGCTTCATTTCCTCACTATCCCACTGACTTTTTCGTGAGCTTGTGCAAGCCACTTCACTGCTGGGTGCCTCAGTTTCCCCATCTGTAAAGGGGGGATAATGATACTGCCCTCCTTTGTAAAGTGCTTTGAGATCCAGGGGTGAACCCCCATAGAAGAGCTAGGTGCTATTAGTTGCAAAATTGTTGCTGAAATCCCCACAAATTGCATATTTTGTTTATTATTACAGGCCTCTTTAAGCCAAGCCCTGACTTTGCTGAAGTCTGGCACTATCACGATCATATTACGGGGAGAACTGCAGAGGAGTCACTTGTGGTTCCCTCACTGAGGTGGAGTAAAGCTTTGCCCTGAAGGCAGGGATTCACCCACTCTGGGATGCATGAAGAATATGTATATCCGCCCCAGAATGACAGCACTTACTCTTCCAGGCTAGAATGATTTTTCTGAGAATTTACATTACATAGTGTGCAAGCTAAAATTAATGTAAAGTGGGTCCTTTAAGAAATGTAGCACCCTGCATCAGACCCTTTTTTGATTTAAATAAACTCCTTTGTAAAGTGCCATGAGATCTATGGCTGACAAGTGCTATATAGGGGCTAGGTATTATTACCCCCATTTTACAGATGGGAAAACTGAGGCATAAAGCATGAGCATGGCTTGCCCAAGATTACCCCATGGCAGAGCCAGGCCTAGAATTCAAGCTCTCCCAGAGTCCTAGACTAATGTTTGTGCCTCAAGCCAAGCGTGATACTACGTATGTACTGCAGCTTTCTCCAGTCCAAGGGTTGGGGGAGAGACTCTTCTAGCTAGTTGTTCCTGGTGAGTTCATTAGTATGAAGCTATGTTTTGCCAGGTGACAGATGGACCAATGAGGAAGTGGTGCATCATAGTTTCAGTCTGCTGACGGCCCAGGATTTGCTTAAACAAATTCCTTAATGCCCCCAGCTCTTTCTCCCCACTGAGGACAATTATTTCCAGAGAAGGTCACTATTTGTCAAGGAAACAGTTGTTTTGATAAAATATGGAACTTCTCCCAGGGAAAAGCCTTGGTGTAAGAGTGAAAGTGAAGTGGACACTGTAACAATCTCTGACATCACAGATTTAGGGTTTGTAATAACAAGGGAGCTATTTACAAATGTAACAAGAACAGGAATGTTTTGGTGCGTCACTGGCTAGGTGTGTGTGTGTGTGTTCATGTCACTCCCTAGTTGCTGATCCACTTATGGGATAAATGCCTACTACTGCTGCTGTAACCCTCTGGTTAAGTGTTATAAGGCCTCCTCTGTGGCAGGCCCCAGATAAAATCCTTGCTATGTTACTCAGCTGTTGAGGGCTGGCTCTTTTGCCCAAGTTGTAGCAGCCCAGGCTTTTAGCTCTGTAGGATCCCGGTTCAAATCCTGCTGTTGGCTACCCTGGGGGGGAACATGCTACCGTCTAGCAGAGTCACTCCTTTAGCCCAGGGGGTAGAGTCCTAGGCTAGAGGAGGAACTTTGGGCACTCCCTGCACAGCTGGCCCCAGGAACAGCTCCTAGCGCAGGGGGAGAGTCTAGTGTGATGTAACCACATGTGTGCGGCTGTCAGGGCTCCCCTGTGTCATGGTGGCTGCTCTAACAGGCCCTGGGCAACTGGCATCGCTTATGTCACCCTTCGGGCGGTATTAAGGTGCACCAGGGAGATCAGGCGGCCGCGCAGTCAGCCGAGGATTGGGGAAGCACCAAGGGTCCTTAAAGTTACCTGTGACCTCTACCTGAGTGCATGCCCCCTGCTGCCACTGCGAATTGGAGCCGTCCGGGGAAACTGACTAGCCTCGTTCCATCGCCCTGCGATGCGCGAAGAGTCCACAAACGGCACAATGATCTAAAGCCAGGGAGGCTTCAAAACGCCCAGGATTTGTACCGTGGGGGAGCTGAGAGCCATTGAACCAAAATGTGAACTCTATATATGAAGGGAACCACTTCAAACCAGGAGAGCGGCAGCACCCCCAGCACCCTTAGTCCCAGCATCTATGAAAACACCAGTCAGCTCCAACAGCCCCCGCTCCACCTGTCAAAGGAGTGAAAGGGCCAGCCCCTGGTGGTCTAGGGAGGCGGCAGGGAATTCCACGCTTTGGATGCCTTTGGAAAAGGGACAGCATGGGCTGCTGGACACGACCCGTGCTGCTGCAGGACACAGCAGGCTGGGAGGCTGAGCTCAAGGCTGCGGGACGAGTGCAGGGAGCAGCCCAAATCCTTTGAGGGTCAGGACCCTGAACCAGCCCTGTGGCAGTTTATTCCTGATAAAGGTGTTGGAGGGGGGATTTCTGGGTAAATTCCTGCCTCACCAATGGCTGCAGGGGGGTCTTCACCCAACTGCTAATCTAGTCTGTACCTCACTCAGCATCGTCATATTTGAGTATATTCTCGTCCTGCAGTAGGTTATGTGACTGACCTCCATCTCGTGTGTGGTGAGCAGGTGTGGGGCACCGCCTGGTTTGACCAGGGTGGTTTGATTCTTTAAATATAGATGCTGCTGTATATTTATGTCAGGGAAGGCAGGTCAAAGAAATGCACCTTGCATTTGGAGTGGAAGCTGGGGGCATTGGGATGGTGCCCAGTTCCTGCAGGAGTTCATCCCACTCTCGTGAACTAGCCTGCAAGAAAGAGAGCTCTGTCTCCTGCACAGCTGAGCTTTACCCCAAGGGGTGAAGATTTGCAATCAATTACTTCTCTGGGGAGCCCCTTCACCCGCAATCTAGCGTAGCACAGAGAGAAACTATCTATTATAGAGCTATGAATTTTCCATCAGCAATGGAACCTCTCTCACTCCTACACACCCATCTGTCTGTCTGTCTTTCACGCAGTGACTGCCTGTTCTGTTCATTCGCTCTGGGGCACCTGGCATTGGCCACTGTCGGCAGACAGGATCTGGGCTAGATGGACCTTTGGTCTGACCCAGTGTGGCCATTATTATGTCTATAAGAAGCATTTCTGCCACAGGGGGCCTGTAACCGTCCTCCCCAAAAGATACGATCACTTCCCCCTCCCCCCCGCATTCCTTGTCTGATCTGCCACAAGGCATAAAACTCAGCTCTCCACATCTCAGCTCTCCTGGGGCCGTCTTTCATCTCCGCCCTTCCTCCTCCAGCGAGGGGGAAAACGCTCAGCTGGTGCCACCCGCCTCCGTCATGCCAGCCCTGGAATTTGGACTGTCTCCCTTGACGGTGGCAGTGCAGGAGAGATCAGAGCCTAGCATTCATCAGTGGAGCAGTGCAGGTTGTTTATCCGCCTTAGGCAGAGGCCTGTCAGGCATCTGATTGCTGCAGCACAAGGGGGCTGCCGAGATCGAGCAATAGTGTCTGTGGATGGGATATGCTTGGCTTCTGCCTGACAGAGCCAGGAGCACAGACTGTGCCAGCCTCACGTACAGCAGGGCAGAGGGAT
This sequence comes from Gopherus flavomarginatus, assembly GCF_025201925.1. Classification (NCBI taxonomy): domain Eukaryota; kingdom Metazoa; phylum Chordata; order Testudines; family Testudinidae; genus Gopherus; species Gopherus flavomarginatus. Next base: position 111,798,743 of record NC_066623.1, on the reverse strand, counting down.
GGGGTGGAGCTGGGTTAGGACAAGCAGCCTTTCAGCGCTACGTCACCCATTCCAAGCCAGCTGAGGAAGGGACAGCTACACACATTTGAGGATGGTTTGGTGGGTTCGGTCCGGTTCTAAGAGGTCTGGTGTGGTGCGCAGGAATAGGGTGTTGATAGTCCATCCGTGATGATGATGATGACAAAACCCATGTGGGACATTTTGGTGTGAGAAAGCTGTTGCACAGGGGCAGCCCCACTCTCTTGGTTGTGGAAGCCAGACTTCCTTAGCTGGGAACTTCCTTAGCTGCCCTGGGCGACCAGGACATCTTCTGTGCCTTGTCAAGCTCTCTGGGCCCCACGGCATGCTGGTGAACCGTCTTCATGGCCGTTGAATCACAAATTGATTTCCTCCGCCCAGTCCGCTGGAACAGTCCTCACATGCTAGAGAGAGGCAGTTTCTCATCTCGCTGGGGGCAAAGACCTATCGGCTACCTTCACCTGGCTTAGCCCGCTTGTCGAAGCGTGTTAGCAGGGTGTGGCTACTGTCACATGCAAACAGCTATTTGGAGCCACAGTTGGGAGCTGGGTGTAGGTGGGGACCAAAGCGGATGAACTACTCCCTGAGGAGCACGATGTGTTCCTCAAACAGAGGTACTGCCCCTCCCTGGTATCCCCATACACCCCATATCCTTTTAAATAGCTGGTGTGCCCTCCAATGCCACTCACCGGGTCCTATGGTTTAGAAACCTCCGTGAACCAGCCAGAGCAGCAGTAAATACGTAATTAGGCCTTGACAGTTGCATATATTTAGTAAACATGGATATAAATCAGCAAAAATCGGAGCAGCATAGAGATTACCATGAACATGGGATCCAGGACTGGTGGGGACCTCTGAGGTCATCGAGTTCCATCCCTTGTTATCACAGGCAACCCCGACGCCAAATCCCACTCATTCATTTATCAAGCTCCATCTTCAAACTAGTTCCATTGTTGGCCCCCACTGCTCCGACTGGGAGGTTGTTCCAGGACCTCCCTCCTCTGGTGGTTTAGAAACCTTCATCCTATTTCCGGCCCACAAGGATTCCTGGCCAGTTTAGCCTTATTTGTTCATGAGCCAACGTTGGCTATTAGCTTCCAGTAGCTCTTCTCCCTTTCTGATGCCCACCCCCTTTGGTGTATTCATAGAGAGCAAACGGCTCCTTCAGATATTCCAGGCACTCATACATGTCTCACGGCAGATAATCTGGCAAGGGGGAAGCAGGGGATTTCCCATGACCTGAACTGCAAAGCTTATTGATTAACTTTGATTGCCCTCCTCCCCATCCCTCGGGGGTGGTCATGGGTGGCACGTGACTCCTTCAGTTCAGGAGGCTGGGCGTGAGTGCTGGACTCTTCCTAGAAGTGTGGAGGGGGCTGGCTCCTGGACATCAACCCACCCCTGCTTCACCCCAAAGCCCACCCCCCACTTGGCCTCCTCCCCTGAAGCCCTGCCCATGCACTACCCCCATTCCACCCCGCTCGGCACCATTCCTTTTAGCCCCCCTCCACCACCACCTCCAAGTTTTGTGGGAAGAGACAGAGTGAGGGCTGGACCTCAGGAGGAACAGATGGCGCAGATGCAGGAAGAGGAGCAGCGTGGGTGGGGCCACGGGGGAAGAGGACAAATGGGAGCAGGGCCTCGGGGCAGAGCACAGGTGGGCCATGGCCCAGGCATCCTTTTGGCAGCGACACTCCAAAAGAGGGAGGCTGGCGTCCTTCCATGAGAGGTGAGCCCCATCCTGTTTGGATGGCAATAGATTCCCCGCTGGGGCCAAGGATCTCACAGCAGAATTTCTTTGTGGCCTGCAGAGAGTTGGAAATGAAAGCTCTTCGTTTCCCCAGGCGCTCAGGCTGCTGTCAGCCAGGTCTGATGAATTTGGTGTTACTCTGGTAGAGATGAGCTGCTTGACAGTGTATCATTTTGGACGTCTTTTCCCATCATGTCTCATCAAGATCAATCTAACCCGCGATGTGGATAATGCAATATAATGAATCACTGCAGATGAAAGGCCTTTTAAAATAAACCCACTGACACAATGTACTTCTTGTCAGATTGAATCCTCTGTTCACACTTTGAAACCACAGCAGGGGAGCAGGGGGCACAGGAGAGTGATCAGGGTTAAATGGAGCCCTCTCCCCAAAACATCATCACTCCCTGAGCCAACCTTTCTTGCCAATTTAGCCAGCCCCCACCAGCTGGGCTCTTGAGCTAAGAATCTGATTTTCACCTCCTTGGCCAGCTGCAGCCAGCAATACCTGGTGCAGCTTCCTGCCGTCCGACCATTTTTATGCTCTATCTGGGCACCCTGTGCCCCTGTGCAGCAAACAAATTGTTTTTCATGCAGCTGCCCCCCAACAGGTCCAGGCAAAATAATTTATAACACACTGTTTATTCAGCGAATTCCCCCTCTTCTTCTGTTGGTTAATTATCTCTGCACAGGTCATGATTTTAATCAGACATAGCCTTTGTTCAGCCTTCGCCAAACAATGTCTCAGTCCATCATTCACTCACGGTCACTTAGCCTCCCCGGTGAGCATTTGGAGTCTGAAATTTGAGCTGTTTTGAATGGTGTCGTAAGTCACATGATATGTTTCTGTCCTCTGATTGGAGAGCGTAAGTCTTTGAATGAGGTTTTTGATGTGAATACTCATGGTGGCCAATTGAAAGGAGCATTTAGCAAAGAGTCTCTGATCGTCACCTCAAATGGATTGTTTTCTTCTCTTTTAAACTCTCCTGCCAAAACGCAGGGTATGTCTACATTTAGAGCTTCCCAGTTCGAGAGACACACGCATTCTAGTGCTCACAGAATGTAGCCACAGCAGCATGAAACTAGCCACCCCAACTACGTGCCTGTGATCTCAGATGTGTATGTACTCGGACTAGCTAGCCACTCCCACCAGCCACGCTGCCGCGGCTATACACTACTGTCAAAGAGATGCCTCCTCCAGCTGGAAATTACTGCCCGAGCTCAAAGTGTGTAGACACACCCTTAAAAGGTTCATGGGAAGCAAACACATAAGGGACATGAATTGGGCCAATATGAATTTGTTTCACAACATTTGGGAGGACTGTTCTTTTTATCCCAGTGTTCAACTCTCCAGGGCTTGGGTTGTTTTTTCTCTTTTATAGTTAGGATCATGTGCAATGGATGGATGGATGGATGGATGGATAGCTACAGGATTATGTGTGAGGCTGGATGGACAGATACACAGATTATGTATGAGGAAGGAGGGATGTATGGAGATAGATAGATGGAAATATTATGTATGGTGGTGGATATCTAGCTAACTAGCCAGCCAGACGATTCTGTATAGGGATGGATGGATAGACAGATCATTGTTTGGGGACACATTGCTAAACCGGCCGACAAATAGATACAGGAAATGATTGCTGAAATGGAAACTTTCCTTCATCACTACATTAGGGTCCAATCCTTTTCTCACTGAAATCAGTGGCAAGGTACTCACTGACCTGAACTGTGATTAGTTACCAAAGATACTTCCTTAGCTAGCATCTTGCAATGCAATGACATAGCCTGAAATTAGTACTCCTGGGTGAATTCTGTGCCACTGCGCAATGCAAACTTTGCGCAGAATTTAATGTTGGGCGTGCAGAATTTCCTTTTCTCTCACTCCAGAAATGGGCTTCGGAGCTGCTGGCTGCCACTAGGAGCCACTGGACCTAGCAGAGCTGAGCTCACAAATACTGCAGAAGACACTGCTGTGGGGAGGGGGAAGGAGCTGGAGGGTTCCTGGCAGCTGCAGTTCTCAGCATGCCCTGAAGGAAGGAGACAGGGTGCAGGAAACTACATACAAGCCTGGGATCCAGCATCAGGCTGGTTTTTCCCTTTGGATCCCTGGGCTCTGGAGGATAGGGGGAATGGGTGTTGGGGCTGGGAGGATCCCCATAGATGGGCTCTGGAGGGTAGGGATGCAGGTATCTGGGCTGAGGGGGCCCTTACCTGGGCTCTGGGGGGAGGGGATGTGGGAGTCTGGGCTGTGGGTATGTGCCCTGAAGCTCTGGGTACTGAGGGGGCAGAGAAATAGGAACTTGGTTGTTGTAGGGGTTTCATTAATTCAACTCCTGGGGGAATTTTTGCTTGTGTCTGTATTGTTAGAGACATGCTTGCTGACAGGTATTTTGAAATAAATTACCAAAGTAATTAAAACTCATGAGATTATGTAGCGTTATTTTGACAAATAAAATTTGCAGATTTAAATACTGTGCACAGAATTTTTAACTTTTGACACAGAATTCCCACAGGAATAAATTAGGTTTGCAACGTTACTTTGCCCCTGGCCTGTTGGACTGGCAGTGGACAACATGATCATATTGCTAAGTTTTGCAGTGATTTTTTTAGCATCTCAAAGAGACAATCACTTATGCTGCACAGAGACAGGCCAATTCCCCTGTAGTACCCATGTTTCTAATTAGTTTTCTAAATACATAACAAGGTGCTGCTGCAGCAGTATGAATCTAGTTGACCTTTTGAGATGTAGAATGCACTTATTAAATGCCAAGCTGCTCTGGAAACAGCCAGAGGATAATTTTCTTGACTTCTCTCTGTCAGGTTGGTTTTCTGAGTGACAGGCGCAGCAGAAAAGGGTGTTATTCAGAGCAAGGAGAGTCAGGAACATGGGGTGAGAGAAAACAGCCTTCTGCCTGCAGTGAAATGCACTTCAGAGAGATTGTTAAAATGAGGAATTGGAGGAGGACGTGACCTTGGTGTCTCACCATGCACCTGATTCTCATACTCTTGAGATAGGCTCCAAAGAAGAAAAACTATGGGCACGCAAAGCAGATTCCTTGCAGATGCATCCATTTTAAATATCCTAACTGTTGATTAATAGGACAGCTAATTGCTTGGCCACACTCATGGTTTGTTATGAAAATATCTAAGAGATCGAATAATAAACATATACCCCAAATAAAAAAAAACGTAATAAGAGGACCAAAAAAGTGCCATCGTGGCTAAACAAAAAAGTAAAAGAAGCAGTTACCGGCAAAAAGGTACTCTTTAAAAATTGGAAGTTAAATCATGAGGAAAACAGAAAGGAGCATAAACTCTGGCCAGTCAAGTGTAAAAGTATAATTAGGCAGCTCAAAAAAAGAATTTGAAGAGTGACTTGCCAAAAACTCAAACTCACAGCAAAAATTTTTTTTAAAGTACCTTAGAAGCAGGAAGCCTGCCAAACAATCAGTGGGGCCACTAAGGATCAAAATGCTAAAGGAGCACTCAAGGGTGATAAGGCCATTGCAGAGAAGCTAACTTTAATTCTTTGCATCAATCTTCACTGCAGAAGATGTGAGGGAGATTCCAACACCTCAGCCATTCTTTTTAGGTGACAAATATGAGAAACTGTCCCAGATTGAGGTGTCATTAGAGGAAGTTTTGGAACAAATTGATAAATTAAACAATAATAAGTCACCAGGAGCAGATGATATCACCCACGAGTTCTGAAGGAACTCACATATGAAATTGCAGAACTACTAACTGTGATATGTCACCTATCATTTAAATCAGCTTCTGTACCAGATGACTGGAAGATAGCTTATGTGACACCAATTTTTTTTAAAAGGCTCCAGAGATGATCCTGGCAATCACAGGCCAGTAAGCCTAACTTCAGTACCAGGCAAATTGGTTGAAACTATATGTGATGGGGTGGACTAGGCCCTGAGGCCCCTGCTGGAGGCTTCGTGGTCTTGCCACACCCCACCCCAAAAAGGGCAGTGGAGAGGGTCCTCCAAGCTTTCTAAAGTGGCTGTGTGGGATGCAGCCAACCAGAAGGGGCCGCGTGGAGAAGCCAGTCAGAGCCCAGGAGACTAGTATAAAAAGCTGTAGGGGCAGAGTGAATTCGGTTCCTTGCTGGAGCTGGAGGAGCATGGATGGTGTGTGCTTGGCTGGCTGAGGGAGCTACAGGACCTTGGACAGAGCAGTGTTGGCAGAGTCCCGGGGAGCGAGAAGGCCCTCTGGGCTGGCTGCTGAGACTCAACCAGGACAAGCCCTTGAGATAAGGATGAAGAATCTGCTTGGGCCACGGTGAAGCGGCTCAGGGAATTGTACCAGCGATGCAGTTTATTTAAAGGGCTGCAGTGGATGACTGCTGTGTATAGGGTCCCTGGGCTTGGATTTGGAGTGGTGGGTGGGCCCAGATTCCCTCCCCCTTATTAGCCACTGGAGAAGTAGCATGGATTTTTGATGCACCCCAAAAGGGGGAACTGAACTCTTTTAATGGCCCAGCAGGCTTGCTGGAGCCAGGAAGGCCCTGAGAGGGTGAAGACGTTGCCTCCAGGGAGGGAGCCCTGGGGCACCACTGTATACCAGAGAACAGACAATTTGAGAGAGCCCAGAAGGGGTTAGGATGATGTTGATTCCATATCTGTTTAAATGGCATCGCAGCATCTGCCATGGGCCAAGGATGCCACAAGATGTTCCAGCGAATGCAGTTCTCCGAGTGGCTTGTAACATCTGGAATAAAATTCCACCAACCAAGGGGTGGAGATGGCCCAGAGGCAGACTCCCTATTATGCGGGTTCATCAAGTCTGTTCCGGTGTTGGGACTCTCAGGCCATCAAGCCTTTGCGGCTGTGCAGGAACAGACAAAATGGTGAACAATCACTAGAGCTGACTGTCTGGCTACTCGTTGAAGCAGAAGAAGGGTCCAAGAGACCGTTTGAACCAGAGTACTGCGATTGGCCCTGCTGGACTGATTGAGGAGTGAGTGCTGGCATAGAGCTGCAGATAAAGAGCCATGACAGAGGACGCTGAGAGAGGCCACTGTTGGACTTGTACTCGGGAAGGGGTTTGCTTTTAATTTCATACACAGACTTTGTGTGACTTGGCCGGAGGGCTGAGTTGCTGAAGACTCTATGCAAGCCAGAGAGGAAGGGCAGGTCCATACATCTGCCACGGTGGGCACTGGCGAGGGGTGAGTGCAACCCGGTTACACTAGAGTAAAGAACAGAATGATGATGAACAGGATTTGTTGGGGAAGCGTCAACACGGCTTTTGCAAAGGAAATTTGTGCCTCACCACTTGATTGGAATTCTTTGAGGGCTCAACAAGCATGTGGACAAGGGTGATCCAGTGGATATAACCAGGGCCGGCTCCAGGCACCAGCCAAAGAAGCAGGTGCTTGGGGTGACCAATGGAAAGGGGCGGCACATTCGGGTCTTCGGCAGCAATTCGGCGGCGGGTCCCTCAGTCCCTCTCGGAGCGAAGGACCTGCCGCCGAAGAATGAAGCGGCATGGCAGAGCTGCTGCTGAACTGCCGCCGATCGCGGCTTTATCTTTTTTTTTTCCCCCCTTTCGCTTGGCTGCTTGGGGCAGCAAAGAAGCTGGAGCCGGCCCTGGATATAATGTACTTGGACTTTCAGAAAGCCTTGACAAGGTCCCTCACCATAGACTGTTTAAGCAAAATAAGCAGTGACTGGATAAGAAAGAAGGTTCTCTTGTGGATCAGTAACTGGTTAAAAGACTGAACACAAAGGATAGGTCAGTTTTCAGAACGGAGAGAGGTAAATATTGGGGTCCTCCAGGGGTCTGTACTGGGACCAGTGCAGTTCAACATATTCATAAATGATCTGGAAAAAATGGTCAACAATGAGGTGGCAAAGTTTGCAAATGATGCAAAATTACTCCAGATCGTTAAGTCCGTCAATGGCTATTGACCAGGCTTGGCAGGGATGCAGCAGCTCCAAGCCGTGGGTGTCCCTAGCTTCAGACTGCCAGAAACTGGGAGTGGATTGACAGGGCTGGATCACTCGATAATTGCCCCCTGCCCCCGGTCCAGTGCCCCTGGCTGTGGGAGCATTGGCACAGTGATTTAAACCCAGGAGCTTGTTGCTGTGGCCTGGCTATTTAAGCTCAGAAATCCCTCAGCATCCAAGGAAACCTGGCTCCCCAAATGAACAACGGCACCAATGGCTAAGTCGTGCGGTGAGTAGCAGAGAAATAATTTGCTCGGCTCAAATGACTTGTTACTGTGAGGAAAGCAAAAGGCTGCCCACGCGCAGCCTCCCCGAGAGAGTGGCGTGCGTGCTGTGTGGAGACAGGGATTAAAAATGCCTTGTGAACAACACTATCGGGTGTTTACCAAACACTGGTTAGTGCAATGTGTGGTGACAGCCCGCACACAGGCTATGCGACCTCCCCAATCTCAGCTGTGAGCAGCCAGGAGGAAACAAATTGCTCGCCGGATAGCATGTCATTGGCTTTGTCATGGCTTCCCCGACAAGACGGATCAAGGGAACGGAAGCGTGACTGTCAGAAGGCTGAAAAACAGTGGACAGCCCCGGCTAGCCACGTCCTGTACATCTGCAGACTGCCTCTGTGTTTCACGTCCTGGTACAACCCCAGCGCCGCTCAGGAGGATCGTTATCAGCTGCAGTGTTAGCCTTCTAGTCAAATCCCACGCTGTGCTGAGGGGCCAACGCAGGGCCCTGGGTCTGTCTGCACCATAAGGTTAACCCAGGTGATGGGTGCCCAGTTAGCCCAGGTGTGAGCTGCCACACTACAATGCACTGCCCATGTTAGTGTTTGCTCTCTGGCACTGCCCTCACCTGTGCCCGTCTCTATGGCCTCTGGGGCACATCCCGTGGCTCTGATTCCTGCCCAGTGAACCGTGGGAGAACCTCTCTGCCATTCTGGGCATATGGGAGGAATAATGGCACTGGAAGACCATCAGCCCTGGAGTGGTTTAGCCTGAGTCCATACTGTGAAATTGATGGGATACCAGCCCCTGTGATAACAGCACCTGGGCTTTCAGCTAGCCCAGGCTGAAACCCCCCCAGACACCCCATAAAAGCCCAAGGTAACTTTCCAATAAAGACACACCCTAAGTGTAACCCACTGGCGAGTGTGTGTTACAGGTCCCCCCTCTCTGTGTCCAGCAGGTGTGAGTTGGTAGAATCCAGTTGGAGGGGGCTTCCGTGTTCTGCTGCAGCAGCCCATGCTTTTAATGGTGGCGGTCCCCTGTTCAAATCCTGGTGCGTCAGCTAATGTAGCAGTTGTCATATATGTGCCGCAGACCATAGCTGCCCCCCTTCAGGGGACTGAATTCCACCCTCCATGGATGTCCCTGGAAGGTTTTGTGGTTCAAGGAGCTGCAGACGTGGGGACATGTGACTCCTCTTCTCTTCCCATCTCTGCTACTGCTTGTATAGCCTTTTGCAATGTGCTCGGCTTCTTTGTACCATGGGGATGCTGAGGCTCCCCAGCCTCTGTTAAACGCTGTGGGAGCGATGGAGGAAACAGGGCTGAACATGATTGCTGTGAATGTTGCAGTCGTCCGCATTTCTGTCTGCAGCACTGCCACAGAATCTGCTTGTTGCATCCAGTCCCCCTGATGATTGGCAGGCTGCTTTGGAGAGGCTCTTCCCGGGGAATAGATGGGTCTATTGCAACTGCTGTAAATGATGCATGAATGGCACAGTGTGTTGTACAAATACATTTAAGCATCCTGGCATGAGTTTATGTGCAATCCTGCCCAGGGCACAGCATATTTTGTAAGTGAGGTCCCTTGGGGCTTGCCCAGACAATCTGGGCTTGGCAAGAAGGGTAACCTTGTGTTTAAGACACTCAACTACAACTCAGGAGCTGTAGGTTTAATTCCTACCTCTGCCACAGCCTTCCTAGAGGACCGTGGGCAAGTCACTTAATCTGCCCGCACCTCAGTTTGGTGGTCTGTAAAATAAGGCTAGTAACACTCAGCGGTGCTGACTCTTGCAAGTATATTGTGATAGCTGGTATTTCGCTTAATGCCTCAGCTCCTGGAGACAAGCGGCGGTGCACGAATCTCCGCTCGCATTTAAAACCAGAACATAACTGCATGTTTCCCAGCCCTCCTGGTTACAGAAGGAATCTTGAAGACAAGACCCCAGCACACCATGAAGGCCTGGAAGCCTGCAGGCAAAGAAAAAGAGCCCCCTTCACCTTTAAAACCCTTCTCCTGATCATAGAATCATAGAATATCAGGGTTGGAAGAGACCTCAGGAGGTCATCTAGTCCAACCCCCTGCTCAAAGCAGGACCAATTCCCAACTAAATCATCCCAGCCAGGGCTTTGTCAAGCCTGACCTTAAAAACCTCTAAGGATGGAGATTCCACCACCTCCCTAGGGAACCCATTCCAGTGCTTCACCACCCTCCTAGTGAAATAGTGTTTCCTAATATCCAACCTAGACCTCCCCCACTGCAACTTGAGATAATTGCTCCTTGTTCTGTCATCTGCCACCACTGAGAACAGCCGAGCTCCATCCTCTTTGGAACCCCCCTTCAGGTAGTTGGAGGCTGCTATCAAATCCCCCCTCACTCTTCGCTTCTGCACACTAAATAACCCCAGTTCCCTCAGCCTCTCCTCGTAAGTCATGTGCCCCAGCCCCCTGATCATTTTCATTGCCCTCTGCCAGACTCTCTCCAATTTGTCCACATCCCTTCTGTAGTGAGGGGGTCCAAAACTGGATGCAGTACTCTAGACGTGGCCTCACCAGTGCCGAATAGAAGGGAATAATCACTTCCCTTAATCTGCTGGCAATGTTCCTACTAATGCAGCCTGATATGCCTTTAGTCTTCTTGGCAACAAGGGCACACTGCTGATTCACTGATGTTTTGGGGTTGGCAATCCTCAATAGGGCCTTTGTTTATTTAGGCTGCAAGCTGGAATGTCATCGGGTTCATTCTGTGTGGTTAAAGGGCCCTTGGGTCAGGTCTCCTCAACCAGCGGTGTGAGAAGTGACCTTTTAGGAGGTGGAATGGGCAGCAGATAGTCTATGCTCTGTTGGAAATAGGGAGATCAGATATCCTGATTTTAAAGAGACAGTCCGGATATTTGGGGCTTTTTCTTCTATAAGCTCCTATTACCCCCCACCCGCTGTCCTGACATTTCACACTTGCTGTCTGGTCACTCTAGATGGAAAAGATGAAGGAAATTTAGCAATTATGGCACAAAATGAGCCTGTTCAGTTGTTTACCAAGAACAGTCTTTACAGCCTGTGTGATTATTTGCAGGAGATGCTAATTTCCTTGCTCTGGGCTCCCCAGCGAACACCCAGCAGCAACGCCTCAGCGCCTGAATAATCCTCCTGCGGCAGCTCACATAGAGTGGCAGACTCGAGCCGGGGGGGTGGGAAATGGAATCCTCTTGCCGGGTGATTTTTAATAGCTATGCCATAGAGACAGAATGACTCTGGATGAACTGTAGGCTGGCAGCGCGGCTGATGGGAGCTGACGTCCTATATGCAGGGAGATTGGTCTTTCAGCTGCTGCAGCAGGAAGAAAATAGCCCATTGATGCCTGATTTCAGTCACACATGTGTGAGCTGCCTTACTGGGTTTGCTGCTGTGTAACGGAGAAGAATCTGCCCCCTCACCAGCAGGTCTCGCAATACTCAGTCATGTCGGAAATGCAGATGCAGAGCTGCTCAGAAGTGGTCTTGTTCCCGCGTGGTAGCGAATGGAGCAGGTGCTATACATGCTACAGAACACAAGAGGGACATTAGCCAAGACAAGAGAGGAGGAGGCATGAAGATGATGGTGCAAACTGTTGCCTTTTGTGTGTTTACTTAGGCAAGGAACTTGCTTTAACGCCATTCACGGTTCGCCCGGCCTGCTTCAGTTCACATGCAACAGGCTGGTGGAACCTGAGCTGTGGAACCGAAGAAGCACTGCTCAGAACTCACAGCAGAGGAGCTGGGAAGGCAGAAGTGGCTTTTAAGCCACCTTCACATCCTCTTAATTTTGTGTTACTGCAGGGGCTAGAGTGTCCCCCAGCATCATTTGGACAACTCTGGGGGACGGTCTTAGTTACAGCAGCCTGTCCCTGACAGCAGTGCTGCTCAGTCTCTGCAGCATTGTATGCTGGGGCCCAACCCCAATATGTCCGCTTAGCTTCACCCCAGTACATCCACTACACTAGGGTTTGTGAGGTGGTGCTCGGAAGACAGCCTGATCTTACAGCTGTCTTCCTCAGTTCCTGCACCAGGGGAACTTTCTCCCAGCCAGTACTGGGCCTTTTAAAGCCCCTTTAAGCTTCTCTGGCCCTTTTGACCAGTGTCAAGAAGCCTGAGTGGGGTTGAGGACCTCCCCCAAGGGATTTATTAAAGAAACCAGGACAACTACAGACAAACAAAGGGGCTTCTACACAGCTTGAGTTCTAGCTTTGTTTCTGTTGTTTACCATGCCTCATCCACTCCTTGGAACTCTATACAAGTTGTTTTCAAGCTTTTCCATATCAAACCCCACTTTTCCATACCACAACCCCCACCTCCACCCAGGAAATCTTCCTTTTATCTAGCCAGGATCTCCATTAATTTGTTAAAATAGGAATGATGGGGGGGGGTCATGACCCCATGACACTTGTTTGTGTCCGCCAGGTGGATAAGCCCTGCTTTATACAGCACACACAGACATCTAGTCAGGGTTGTGGGAACAATTTTTATCATGGGGGTGCTGATGCTGGAAACCAGGTGTTGGGTGCATCCAGGAGCAACAGGGAGGGGGAATGGCCACTGGTTTGCCTCCCCCAATCACAACCGAGGAGGCTGTGGCTGTGTTTGAGAAACCTTGCTCTAGTGGCTGAATTCTGCACTTCAAGTAAAGAGATCTTCCTGCTCCCAGCGGAGGCAAGTTTGATCAGAGGGTGAGGTAGTCCTGCCGGCTTTTTCCACAACATCCCAGAAAGTGGTTATCTTTCAAAATCATGAAAGAGGATAATTTCTCTGAATGATGCACCAGAAATGCCCCTCACCTCACGCTGTAGCATTGGTTTATTACCAAGCTAGAGGAAAGTGTGCTATATATCTTCAAGCTAGCGGTGTTGTTTCAACCCTGGGTAAATATTTAAGGGGAGGGTTCGCACTAAACACATCTGCTCATTCTGTGACAGGCTGTATCCTGCATATATCCTCGAGACATTTTGTTTTCATGAGACTGACAACAGATGGGGGACAACATTTGTTTTAGAAGCACTCAGATGGCTCTGTTAAGTTCACGTAGTGTGCAAACTGCCCCGGGGAAAATAAAATCCATGCAACAGAACCATCACAATTACGTTCAGCACAAAAACAGAAGCGTAACATGCATGTGTGTGTAGGAACCCACAGCAATGATATTAAAGAGACATACAGAGAGTCAGCACCTCGGCTACAAAGGAAGAATTGTCTAGTGGTTAGAGCAGTAGCTTGACTTAAGAGATGCTGGTTCAGTTCCCTGCTGGCCTTGCCATAGATTCCCTGTGTGATCTTGGGCAAGTCTCGTAGGCTACGTCTAGACTTGGATTCCCAGCTCACGTGGATGTATGTACTAAAAACAGTAACGTAGCTGTGTGTATGTACAGCACCTTGCGCAATGGGCCATGACTGGGGCTCCTGGGTGCTACTGCAATAAAGACAATAAATAAACAGCACTAAGTGATTGTCCATGGTGACACAGTGAGTCACTGGCGGAGAGGGGAATAGAACCCAGGTGTCCTGACTCCATGTCCCTTTCTCAAGTGCTTTTTATTGAAGGGAATCCCAGAATGCCAAGCGTCATCTGCTGAGTATGCTGCACCATAGCCACTAGCTTATGCTGCTTCTTAATCAGTGACTAGAGCAAAGGAATTCTGAACACCTGTCCCTTACTCCCCACACCCCACGTCTTCCCTGAGCTAGGAATATAACCAGACACCAAAAGTCTGGTTAACGTGGCGGGTCATTAACCCAGGCCAGAACCTGCTCAGCCGGGGCAGGCCTGCAGACAATCAGGATTCAAGGCACAGCCTCCTGAACTTCACCATTCCAGCTCCAGGAGCAGCTGATGGCAGAGCAGCTCTTGCTCTATATTCCACGGCTTCTCAGAGACAATTGCCGTCAGGGCTCCATTTGCTGGGCCGGCGTTTGCGCAATCAATTCTGCTGATGACTCCTTTCATGGAGACACAAAACCAGGTTTTAAATCAACGACTTGACTTTCGCCGTGACCTTGGGGGAGCAGTGGCAGTGGGGAGGGGTGTATAAAATCCTTTTTTTTCCTCACACCCTGTGAATGATACTCAAATTTCAGGGATGACTGTATTCTGGAAATGAATTTTTTATATCATTACTCTACCAAACATCTCCAAGAAGTTATCTCATGATTAGCAAATTAATATTTTCCTCCCCACTCTTGGCTGGTAGCAAACTATTATCAGACGATATGTGGGAACACCCCTTACTAATTTTGAATAGTTCTTTTAATGCACGGGTTTTGAGGCACCTTATCTTTTGTTGCTTGCATAATTCCAGACGTTACTGGTACTTATACTGTAAAGCAAATTGCAGGGGGCTATGATGCTATCCTTCCTAGAACTCTGAGAGACAGTCCCCTGCCCCAAAGAGCTTACAGTCCAAATAGATGAGACGAAGAGTGAGAGAAAGCAAGCACAGTGTCTTTAAGAAAGCAAGAGCAGAAAAAGATTGGCTTAAAGTGTGGTTATATTAGCAGTGGAGTGACCTGAAAGAGATGGGCCTGAGCTGGAAAATTTGGTTTCTGAGCCAGGTTGGTTGGGAGCACTGCCTTCTGGGGTTTTCTGTTTTGGTTTGACCAGTTCTGTGTCTCATTGATCCAGGATCAAAGAAGCAATCCTGGTATTGTGGGGTGAGGAATAGCTCAGTGGTTTGAGCACTGGCCTGCTAAACCCAGGGTTGTGAGTTCAATCCCTGAGGGGGCTATTTAGGGATCTGGGACAAAAATCTGTCTGGAGATTGAGCAGGGGATTAGACTAGATGACCTCCTGAGATCCCTTCCAATCCTAATATTGAAGACAGACTTCAGTGAGTATGCTGCATGTGCAAGGACTGAGGGATCAGGCACCAAACTGCACCTGGGACCCTAACAGTCTGTACTGGCAGAGGGCCCCCTACACTGTAACCCATATCAGACCTGAGACACTCAGTGAAGCCCAACTCACTATTGTTGTCATCATCATCTGTATCTAAGATAGGTCTTGGGACACATCATATGTGAACTGGTGCCACACTGGTAATTGCTGTTGTAATGTGGTGTATGTACAGGTGAGATAGGAACAATTAGAAAGATGTGCTGGAAATATGGCCATGAAGGGCACCCTGCCCTAGACAAAGGAACATGGTTCTTCCTGCTTGAATGGGTCTCCCCTGTAAATTGAGCACAGAGAGCCAATGGAAGCACGTTTACATGTGAAAAATGAAAGCCCTCCAACTAGCCACCAGGGGAGATAGCCATGTAATGATCACGACAGGGGAAGGAGACTGAACAAGTGAACGTGGTAGCTTCCTGGTGGACACAGCAAGCTGAGCCCCCAGGAGGGCGGCCTGATGGAAACAGATAAACTTTGAGGCTACAAGCGAAGAGAGCTAGGCCATTTTGGCATCCTCTGCCTGAGGAGACAAAGAAATCCAGCACGTTGAGCTGTGTGTTAGATCCTGGCCAAAGACTGGCCAGCCATAGCTAGAAGAAGGGGCAGCTGGGTTCCTTCTGCCTCCTGCATTGTCCTCAGGAATAGACGTTCTGCAGTCGGAACCTGATGGCTGATTATGCCACTGGCATGCAGAGCCGAGTAGAATTCAGCCCACTGTCCCTGTAGCTGAATTGGCTCCTGCACGGGTAATGGGAACAAAAGCTTCTAAGTGTCCATACTGTGAGGCAGGGGCATCTCCAAGGCATGTGGAGCAGATACAGGCTTTTCCATTGACTTCACTCAGCTTTGGGCCCAGGCCATCATGAGAAAGCAAGGGGCAGTTTTCTTATAGTCACATGTTGGCTCAGAAGTATACTGTAAGCCATTCCCCCTTGAAGGATCGGGCAACTGAAGCCCGGCCAGTCAGCCGTTGGACTTGGGGAAGAGAGAAGATGACCGATGTGCTCTTTCATTTGATGTGAGGGACTCTGTGTAGAAGCTTGCTTGGTAAGGATGGGACAGACCTTGAGAGGAAAAACATAAATTTGGCAAAATTGGAAAAGTCTCATCAGAAAACTAGTCCCAGGTCTGGTAGCCATAGGGATGGACCTGGGGTGATTTTGAGTCTGCAACAAAACCGAAAACCTGAAGACTCTGATGTGGTTTAGAGTTTTGGAATGACGCTTTCAGCTGGCTACAGCTTGGGCATCTCAGCCGAAAGGGGAGAACCCCCCCCCCACACACACACACTCCCCACCTCCCAAGAAATACAGATAAATTATAAGTCCAGAAGGGACCACTGTGATCATCTAGTCTGACTTCCTGTATAGCACAGGCCATAGGACTGCCCTGAACTGCCACCTGTTAGAACTAGAGCAGATCGTTTAGAAAACTGTTCAATCTTGATTTTAAAATGTCCCATGATGGCAAATCCACCATGTCTCTTGGTCAATTGTTCAATGATTAATTACCCTCACTGGTGTAAAAAAAAAAAAAAAAAAGGCCTTATTTCTAGCTTGAATGTGTCTAGCCTCATCTTCCAGACTTTGGCTCTGGTTAGACCTTTATCTGCAAGATTGAAGAGCCCTTTATCAAGGAGTTCCCATTCCCCGTGTAGGTACCTACAGACTGTGATCAGCTCACTCCTTAGCCTTCTTTTTGTTAAGCTAAACAGATCGACCCCAGGAGCTCAATCAGTACAATGCAGGTTTTCAAATCTTTTAATCATTCTCATGACTCTTCTGTGATGCCCCTCCAGTTTATCAACATCCTTCTTTAACCGTGGACACCAGAACTGGACGGTAGGCAGACAAAGCTGGAACAATGAGCACTGAGATGAGAGAGTCAGGAAGTTCTAAGCAGTAATATTCACCCCAGTCTAGTCTTGAATCCTTGCCTGAGCTCAGCCACTGACTCACTGTGTGGCCTGGGATATATAACCTAACCCCTCCGCTTCAGTTTCCCTCGCTGTGCAGTGGGGAATAGCCAGGAGCAGCCCTAGCCATTTAGATGGGCAGGCCAGGAAATGTTTTCACGCCCCCTTCCCCCGGCTCTTCTGAGCAGCCTAGCAGAAAAAATACCCCCCAGAGTTCATAGCCAACCAGTCAGTGGAGCAAAAACATCCGGCCTGTCTGAGCAGAGCAGAAAACTGAAAGCACCCAAGCAGTACAGCACTATGGCACTGCCTGGAAGTAGGCCGCTTTACTCATCTGCCCTAGACACAGCCCTGGGCACCTGGGGATAGCCGCACTTACCTGCCTCACAAAGGGGCTGTGAAGCTCCATTAGTTGGTCTGCCCTGCGCTCTGCGTAAGTGCAGTAGATGTGCTGAAAACCCTCCCTATTATTACAGGGGCGCCTGGGAGCCCTCCTCTGGTCTCTGAACTCCTGGCACGTAGAAAACAAACAGCCCCGTGGCTCTTTTTTGCTGCACCGCTAGCTGATTTGGCTGTTAAGATGACAAACAGAGGACAGTGGGGACACACGCCCACTCGCCCTGCGGCAGCACTGAAAAATATTCCTAAGTAAAACAGCATCGTGTTTCTTCCCGGTCCATCTCCTTGAGAGATTGGGCCTTCGGAAACAAGCCTTCCTGGGGGAGGATCTTGCTCCTCTATGCCCCGTGAGGCTCATTCCTCTGGTGGACAAGTCCTACCTCCTTTGGGACACTAACCCTGCAGAATCATTGTTCCAACCAACAACAGTTCTAGGACACTTCAGACACTGGATGAGCTATGAGCAGTTCCTGAGTGTAAATAGCACTGCGTAAAATGCCCCAACTGGCTCCTGCAATAAATGTGTTTTGTGATGGAGCTAGACAGAGGCCTTCTCAAAAGCCTTTGGTGAGGTCAAATGAGAGTCATTCCAATGGGCTTTGGAAGAGGCCGATTGGATGGGAGAGCTAGAGAGAAAGGGATGCTTCGGTCAAGGCTTTTGTAGCAATCTGAAAGATTCCAATGGGCTTTGGATGAAGCCCCATCTAATCTAATCTCATCCACGTCCCCTTGAAATAGTCCCAAGGCCCTTAGACAGGACACTTGTTGTGCCCCCTTGTGGGCATGTCATACAGCATCTGAGAGGTGTGATTCGCAAATTGGGCATATGTACACACGCTGGCTCTGTGCAGAGTCTAGGCCAGATTTAGGGGCAGGTGATCCAGGTGACTACCTGGGGTGCTGGGCTTGGGAGGTACTGGGCTTGAGGTGCTGTAAAGTAGTCAACAGTTTAACAAATGGGGGAGGAGGGTGCCAAAGACTCTCCTTAACTGGGGTGCCATTTGGTCTAGGGCTGGCCCTGTGCGGAGTATAATCCTACTCACCCCTGGGTACTTTACTTACTTGGGTTGCTAGCCCCTCCTATCACCCAGGCTGCCACAGAACTATTGTGTGTACATCAGCCAGCCCTGGGAATCACATCTCCGCTCTGCCATGAAGACGTCTCCTGAGGCAGTAGATTCTACACCCTGTATTAAACATTCAGTGAATGTAGTTCTTTCAGTCTGTCCCCAGAAGTCAATCCCTCTCTGGACTGCACTTCTCCTCTACTATGCAGTGATGGTCACATTTCCATTTCCTGAATCTCTGTGTTTATATTATTTGATTTGTGTGAATATTTGACTTAAGAAGGAAAAGAGAGAGACAGCAGCAAGTTCATTGCGATAACTACATTGCCTTGTGTGGGGGCCATTGCTAACCCATGCCAGCGTGTCTGTTGGTTTAAGAGAGTTGATTTCAGGTTGTCTTCCCCCAGCTCATTCCTGGGATCTGAGTTATGGCTTGGCGATATTATCAGACAGTGATTGGTGGATGATTTCGAATGGATTATTTGTGCTGTTTGCATCGGAAGCTCTTTCCTGGCTCGGAGGCGCAGCATGACTGCAGAGATGCATTGTGCTGTGGAAGATGACAAGTAGTGAGTTCCTAGTTATCAGCTCCAGGGTATTGTGCATGTTTAATATTGTTAAATATGAAGGCCCTGATCCAATGCACAGCATTTAAATTAAGAGTTATGTTTTGGATTGGGGCCTCGCTCACATGGATGAGATCTGTTAATCTGCGAGATAGTCTCCGGGGAAGTGAGAGGATATATATCACTTGGAACGCATAAAACTTCACTGGAGTAAGCTCTGGAGAATATAGTGCAGGGAATAATCCTACACTCAACAGTGGTTGGACCTGCTAACCAAACAGACTTTTCCCCACCTCTAATGTCTAATACATCTCATACTGATGAAGCGTAGGGAGGTTGAGATTTGCTTGCATATATGCTGGGAAATGCACCATTAAGGCTCTTACAGGAAATTTGTTTTTGTAGGTCCTGTCAAAACAGCAACTTTAAAAAAAAAAAACAAAAAAAGCTATAGGTCAAAATTTTGTCCTGACTGAGACCCAATGGTTGGCAATGATGGATTAGACTGAAAAGAAATTACTCTTTAGAACCCAGGGAACAATAGTCACCCAAAACTAACAATTTTTAGGTAAATTAAATTATATTTTATTTGTATTAATACATTTTTAAGGGCAGAAGGGACCACTGTGGTCATCTGGCCTGGCCTACTGAGTAGAGCTGGGTGAATATATGATTTTTTGGTTCAGTAGTAGTTCAAAAAATTGGGAAAAAACCTCACTGTTTTGGATTTTTTTCATAATTTTTGGCATGTTGGAAAGTCTCAAAATCTATCCTTTTGGGTCAAACAAAACATTTCATTTGACCTGAAACAAAACATTTCATTTAGATTTTGACATTTTAAAAACATTTTTATTTAAAAAAAAAGAATATTGGAGGAAATTCTGAAGCAGTCATTTCAAAGGAATGTTTCACTGGGCAGCACAGACACTGCATGATTTATGTCAGCCTTAACAATTCTCCAGCATCTGTCTCCCAGTGCCTGACAGGGACGGCTCTGGTCACAGTTGTGAACTCCACTGCCCAAGGTTCACAGAAACTGGAATCCAAACCCTGCACCGCTTTAAAACCCCTGTATATTTTTGAAATGCTTTTTCTTGACTGCTCAATTTGGCAGGCACACCTGGCAGCTTCTCTTGTTGTGTGCAACAGCCCAGCTACATGTGCTAGACCAGGGGTGCTGGAACAGGGGGACAGGAGGCCATGGCCCTCCCACTTTTTCTGGCTGTAAGGGCAAGTGACGGGGAGAGGAGGCAGAGAGGAGCAAGTAGGGGACAGAGCCTGGAGGGAAAAGGCAGCATGGGGTGGGGCCTGGGGAAGAGGCAGCATGGGGGCGGGGCCTCAGGGGAAGATGCAGCATGGGGGCGGAGCCTCAGGGGAAGAGGCGGCCTGGGGACGGGGCCTCGGGGGAAAGAGCAGCATGGCGGCAGGACCTCAGGGAAAAGGGGCGGCACTAGGGCTGAGTCTCGGGGTGGGGGAAGGAGTGTCACAAGGGGGCAGGGCCACGGTTAAGGAGCAGGTGGCCCTCCCACTTTTAGGGACCTTCCAACAACCCTGCTCTAGATGTATTGCTATCTGGAGCAGACAGGAGATATTGGCTCTCCTGGACCTGTGCAGGTAGATCTATGGACCAGTCATAGAAATGTGGACACCTAGGAAAAGATTGCCATGGAGATACAGATGAAGAGGTACGACAGAGAGCAGCAGGAGTGTGGCGTGAAAGCCAAGGTGTCCCTGCACTGGAGGGCTGGGGTGAGCTCGGCACACAGACCCAGGAAGGTGGCCTTTCACATCTGAAAATTTTGCAGCTGCTGCTCATCGTTGCAAACCTGCATTACAATGCGATCCCACCAGCCAGTGCTCCTTTCTCAGGCATGCAACCCACAACCTTGAATTGCGTTTCCCTGCATCCCTTTGCAACGTGTCCAATCCTGGCCCCCATTGCCGAGGTACTTCCTGCGGCTCTGCAGATCATAGAATCATAGAATATCAGGGTTGGAAGAGACCTCAGAAGGTCATCTAGTCCAACCCCCTGCTCAAAGCAGGACCAACCCCAACTAAATCATCCCAGCCAGGGCTTTGTCAAGCCTGACCTTGAAAACCTCTAAGGAAGGAGATTCCACCACCTCCCTAGGTAACCCATTCCAGTGCTTCACCACTCTCCTAGTGAAATAGTTGTTCCTAATATCCAACCTAGACCTTCCCCACTGCAACTTGAGACCATTACTCCTTATTCTGTCATCTGGTACCACTGAGAACAGCTGAGCTTCATCCTCTTTGGAACCCACCTTCAGGTAGCTGAAGGCTGCTATCAAATCCCCACCTCACTCTTCTCTTCTGCAGATTAGATAACTGTTTGTCTAGCATTAGCAATGTTCATGACAACAATGCAGTGCAGGCTCCAGGCTTCTGTCAGAGATACCAGACAGCAACAAGTGCCACAGGGGGTCATGGGATTTTTTTAAAAAGGCACAAAGGATAGGGACAGCGTTACGAGATGGAGAAAATTACGGCACCAGCTTGCCTCCTAATCAGATCAGCTCAGCAACAACTATACATCGTGCTTTTCATTATTCTCATTGTCTAGCTGATTATGTGTGTTGCCACATGGGCTGATTGCTGAGAGCGTCAATAATATAATCTCACTGCTGTGGTAGGTCTCCCTGCAAATATACTCGACATTTTGCTGATGAGCAGTTCTTCCCCATTGAAGATTTGGGCAGGTTTTATTTTTGGAAGTTGTTGCATTTTTTCTTTTTTTTTTCATTTTGTATTTCATGCAAAGTTTATTTCTTTTCTTTCTGTAGCTGTCTGATTCAGGGCAGGTCTCCTTGTAGCCTCGCGCTGAAATCTCTCTCCATCTGGGGCTTGTTGTCATGGCAAAGTAATTTTTATATTTGTATGTCTTTATAGGTCATGAGCAATTTAGCACTTAATCAATTTCAGAAAAATAAATGGAGGATTTGAGAGAGCTGCCGGGCTTCTAGCAGAGAGGAGCGGGCTCCGCGACTTACCAGTCTGAAAGGACGAGTAGAAGATGATGATAATTGTTCATGTATCCATTTGTATGAGGAAAGGGTTGTAAACAAGCCTCAGTTTCAACAATTCTAATCCTGGGGCTGCTCAGGGCCAGAGTACAGCAAACACCTAGGGTGCCAGGTGCACCATGACTCAGAGGCAAGCACTGTAGGTGCTTCAGCCCTGGTGGGTCCCAGTAACAACTCAAGGTATGTCTACACTGCATACGAAGGCTGGGCTCTGACTCAGGTTTGAGCCCAACCCCCCCTTCCGTCCACACACAAATCAGTCTGATTCAGGTCAGCGAGCACTCAGGAGCTGGGGCCTAGGACCTTGCTGGGGAGGGGAAGGGTCAGAGCCTAAGTCCTACTGTCCCTCAGGTCCAAGCCCTATCATTTGCAGTGTGGACATAGCTCAAGCTGCAGACCCAAGTCAGAAGGTCTGTGTAGTGCAGTGTGGATGGCTGGGAGACCCGGATCCAGTAATTGTAAATCCAGATTTACAATGCAGTGTGGATGCTCAAGTGTAGGCTTGGAAACACTGTCCGCAAGCCTGGGTCCCAGCGACCTGAGTTTACAGTGCTGTGTAGACATCCCCTCGGACACGTGGCTAAGGGAAAGGATTTTTACTAGGGCTGGCAGGAGGAGGAAAGATTGCAAACACCCTAGTACCAAGGCGAAAACGGTTACAATTCAAAGTGGACACTAGCAGTAAAGGTTTGGGTCCCTGGGGCATTGCAGTCAAGAGTCTGGGCTCTTCAGGCCTAGTGCCGGGGGTAACCTGTCCAAGGTAAGCGGACGGCTGCAGGCTCAGTTAATGTCTCTCACTGGGGCCCCTCTATGCCCAGCCACAACTGCTCCCCAACAAACCGCACACAGACCTGCTTCCAGCTGTGACGTCCGGCCGTCAGTCTGTTCTGTACACGGCTCCGCACGTAGTTCCTGCCTCCCTCCAACTCCCAGCTTTCCACGCCGCTGTGGCTTCAGCCTCCCTCCGCGCCTGGCCAGCCATACAGCTGCTGTTCCCCCAAAACAGAAGCCAGCCACTTGCTGGCTCAGGACCTTTCCCCTTGTCCAGGAGGCGGGGGATGTGCAGTGCGGGGAGAGCTGATGCGGATTAGCAAATCCGCCACGCAACCAACCTTTGAAGAATCAGACAAGTCAGGGCTGGAAGAGACCTGTTAGCGCAACCTTTTCCAGATCAGGAACCCTCCTTCCATCTAGCCAGGACACCCCTTCTAGCAATGTGAGGACGGCAGTGTTATCACAAGCCCTTGATATCCTTCGGGAGCTCCCTGCTTCTCTGATGCCGTCCACAGGTGGGCAGTTTCATCAGCCCGGATATGGAAACAAAGGTCAGAGGTTCTGGTCCGTGTATCCGCCACAAAGCAGCTCAGCTGAAAGACCCTGGACAATAATTCCCAGGGGCTTTCAGTTCATCAGGCAGGATGGGCATGGACAGACCCCCCTGCCCCTTAGAGCCAGCTTCCCCTTCCTTCTATACACTGCCCTGAGCAGCCATGTCTCCAGCCAGGCGCTGTTAGCCCTTCACAGGGGGCGGCACCTTTACCGTGTCCAACCTGCTGCAGGATCGCCAGTTGATGCAGTCTAGCTTTACCGAGCGATTAGGCTGCCATCCCTTCGGTTGGGGACGCTAGCCCACAACCAAATGCACCTTTTGCCCAGAAGCTGTCCTGAGAGTCACCTTAAATTGTGCCATTTCCTGTTTTCATCCCATGATACCCCTATTCACAGGCTGTTATTGCAACATGCGTAGTGTGACTTTTCCTACTGGTGTGTCCGTTAAGAAAGGGGATTTGCTCCGCTTCCATTGAAATCAGTAGCACCACCGGCTGCTTCTGAAAATCCTACCCTGAGTGTCGAAGGCCCAGATTGCCAAAGGGACTTAGATGCCTAACTCCTATTGATTCCCAAGGGAATTAGGCACCTACATGCCTTTGAGGACCTGGGCCTAAGACCAGTTCAGCACAACAGCCAATTGGCTTTCAGTGCTGCTGCAAAAGAAACACACATACACACACACAGCTGGTTGTCGCTCAGCCAGGCTATACATATTAATCTCTTTTGCTTTGTTTTCAGCGGTCGACGCCTCCAGAACCCTCCTCAAGGCAGCTGGTCCTCTCTGAACTCTTCCACTGGGAGGAAAGAGGGTCTTGCGCTTAAGGGGCTGAGCTGAGACTGAGGAGATGAGAATTCTGTTCCAGCCTCTGGCACAGACATCCTGTGGAACCTTGGCCAAGTCACTTGGTCTCTGTGCTGCAGATCCCCATCTGCAGAATGGGGATAATGTTTAGATGTCTGTTTAGATGTGAACTTTCTGGAGTGGGGCCTGTCTCTTTTCTTCTCATTAGTAATCAGAGTTGTTGCCTTTAGCTCCAAAATGCTGCCTAGTGGGAGAAGTCTAGGTCGGGAGAGACAGACTGTGTTTGAACATCCTGGCCTAATGGGTAGAGCAGTGGTCTACAAGACAGGAAAGGTTCTGTTCCATGCCTGGCTCTGCCATTGGCCTGATTTCCTGGATGACCCGGGACAGAGACTCCACCCAGGGATTCCTGCATCCAGCAACATGTGGTCGAACTCGAGACAACAAGCTTCTTCTGCCTAGCCCACCTTAACTGATTGCCCTCGTTATAGTTAGTATGGCAACACCCATTTTTTCATGTCCTCTGTGTATATATATCTTCCTACTGTATTTTCCACTCCATGCATCCGATGAAGTGGGTTTAAGTCCACAAAAGCTTATGCTCAAATAAATGTGTTAGTTTCTACGGTGCCACAAGTACTCCTGTTCTTCTAGCTATTTCAGTTATTTATCTTGTGAATGAACTGCTCCATCATGTAGCTGACCTGCAACATATAGGTGGAGCTAGAATGAACTGAACTGCTCATAATTTGCAGTGGAGCCCAAGGATATTTTTTATACATATACCCATTCCAAACTGGGTGAGATCCTTTGACTGAGGAGGCACTAGATAAATTGGAGCTCCTACTGGTATGTGGGAAATGAGCTGTCTAGCTGGTTGTGGTTATGACAGAGAGCACATGAGGATTGCTTGTGCTGAGACCTACAATCTATTTGGGTTTCTTAGCTAAATTATGCTCGGCTGAGTCATGTGGAAGTATTTTTTGCATCAAAATGTTTTCTTGTTCCTGAGAGTTGCGTTTTCTGCTTGGGTTAGAAACATTAGCTGGTGTGTCCTAAGTGACATAACAGAAAAGCATAACTGGAAGTTAAACTAGACAAATTCAGATTAGAATTAGGCCCAGATTAGAATTAGGGTGTTTAACCATTGGAACAAACTACCAAGGGAAGCAATAGCTTCTCCATAGCTTGATGTCTTCAAATCCAGACTGGATGCCTTTCTGGAAGAGATGCCCTAGACAAAACCAATTGACTGGGCTCAGTTCAGGTGTAACTGGATGAAATCTTCTGGCCTGTGTTATGCAGGAGGTCAGACTAGGTGATATAATGATCTTTCTGGCCTTAAACACTATCAATCTACGTAATAACTGGTGACACCACATGAAGCTGTTTGAAAAGCACTGCATTGAAACCAGTTCTGCTTATACTGTATATCTGGTATTGCACATATCCACCCTGATTTCTTTCTTACAATCTAAGAATCAGGACTTTAGCTTGTAAACTCTTTGGGGAAGAGAGCTTTGCTGCTTAATATATTATCATAAATCTGCTTGCTTGGTTGTTCCTTTGTCCTTTTCCCCCACCCCGTGTTCATTTGTTGTCTATCATCTTCTGCTAAGACTGTTAGCTCTTTGGAGTAAGCGCTGTTTTTTTATTACAACTCTACAGCAGCAGTCGCTACAGTTTTCTGGCTCTCATGCACTAGAACAATGATGCAATGCTTGGGTTATAAATGTGACAGGAAAATGCTTCAACCCAGACTAAAAAAAGCCTTTTTCCCTGAACTTACTTTTTAAAAAAAAGACAAATTCATATAATTCTTGCATTAATATCAGGTCTTATAAACCGTCATTTTAAAAATAAGAACCCAAACATGGGAGGCCTACGTTCTCAGACAGTGCCCTTAAATTACAAAGGACCCCTCATTAGGCAAACAGCCTTGAGGATAGAAGACAAAGGGGGAGATCTGAGGAAAGCAGGCCAGGAAGCAGAATGTTCTCAAACTTCCTGTCTCTTGTCAGGGCAGCTCCTGCTGCAAAGATGACAGATTCTTTGTAACACTGTTTCCTTTGTGCTTAGTCCACTCCACACATCTGCTGATAGCATCCCTGGCCAAGGAAACCCTGCTGCCATGGTTAATTAGCTAATCAGCAACTCTCTCCTGTATAATCCACCGGAAGTGCAGCCTGGATCTTTATGGATGAAAGCCCCTGCCTTTCAAATCTGTGGGAAACAGTCTGTCCTTTTTCTTCCACTCATGGTAATATTTGACACCCACTCTTGTCTCTTTCAAAGATCAGGGGTGTGCACAGCAGCAGAGAAAAAATGATTAGGGGATGAAGAGGGGCTAGGAATTCTTGAGGAGCTCTAGGAAGTAGGGTGACCAGATGTCCAAATTTTATAGGGACAGTCCTGATTTTTGGGTCTTTTTCTTATGTAGGATCCTATTACCTCCCCACCCCCTGTCCTGATTTTTCACACTTTCTGTCTGGTCACCCTACTAGGAAGGGATCCCCTGATTTGTTCCAGTGGAAGCAACTCAGTACCCTGAGATTGTAGGGGGAAGTGGAAACTGCTGGACAATAAGAAGCTGTTGTTGCTGCTTTTAGGGTGTTGTTTCCCATCTGGGGTCCCATTGTGAGTGCTGTGATGAGCCCTCGTGTAAAAACTGTCTAGATTCTTGGATGGTGCAAAGTGGGATTAACATAAGCAGCTTCTCCACTGGAAAGCAAAGATTTCTAGCATTTTTTTTAAAAGGGGGGGGTTGATTTGACAGCTCTTGCTATGTGAACTTCAATGTTTCATGAAGGAATTTACCATCTTGGAGTGTCAAAAATCCCTGATTTCCGATGCTTTCTAATCTGGAAGCTGATTTTTTTTTTCAGTCCTACTGTCCATCATCATTTACTCCTGCATCTCCGAAAGCCCCCTCCAGCTGGGATTGGGACCCCATGCTGCTCAGCGTTTTACAAACTCGGCATGAAAAAGAGTCCCTGAGTCTCACAGGTCGCAATTTTGCTGCCCATTTCAGCAAATACTTATGCACAAGCTTAATTTTAAGCCGGAGTGGTCCCATGGGCTTCGAGGGGGCTATTATTTTAATGGGGGAGGGATAGCTCAGTGGTTTGAGAATTGACCTGCTAAACACAGCATTGTGAGCTCAATCCATGAGGGAGCCATTTAGGGATCTGGGGCAAAGATGTGTCTGGGAATTGGTCCTGCTTTGAGCAGGGGGTTGGACTTGATGATCTCCTAAGATCCCTTCCAACCCTGATATTCTGTGATAAGTGTTTGCCAAACCTGGGCCCTAAATTATCCAAAGGGCAGCTTCCTTTTTTTGCCTGTCAATTATACACAAGGTGTTACAATAATATATAATAACACCATTTTCTTTGTATTGGATGCAGTCATTAGAATGTATTTTCTATGAGACAGGAGATTTCCAGTTTGTGTGATCCCCCACCCACCCCACACAGCTCTTTCTCTGAATCCTCTCTTGCCATATCTCAGAACCTCGCTGCTTTTCATTTTCTTAGAAAATTAAGAGCAAAGACACATTTATTTTTTCCCTGCCTAAGGAGAGAGCAGAGCAATTTACAAGGTTTCCTCAACGGAGTGTGTTTTTCTGATTGACTCCACAGTACTGTTATTTCAATCTATTTCGTTTTGAGCTCTAGGAGAAATTTCTTACTGGCGCGGGGCTGGGAATGCTAGGAATTTGGAATTCAGTACCAAGTCGGTCCAAGATGTCATGTTTGTTTCAGTCCTTGGTGACTCTTGTTTTCTTTAACACAGAGAGGGCTTTGTTTTGCCAGGAGCCTAAACATTTGGGATCCTGGGGTCATTTTATGTTTTTACAGTTGCTGCACTGTCAGGCACAGGATTTTGAGAAATCCAGCCATTATGTGCTTATATTGAATGTGATTATTTGGATTGGCTCCCCCAAGCCCCAGAGTACAGGGTGGCAGGGTACAGAGACAGGCAGACATCCGTTTCAGTGATAGGTACAAACTTTCAACAATGCCAATCTGCCCCCATCCTGTGTCTCTCTTGTCTACTGAGACTGTAAGCTCTTTGAGGCAGGGACCGTCTATTACAGGGGTTGGAAACCTTTCAGAAGTGCTGTGCTGAGTTTTCGTTTATTCACCCTAATATAAGGTTTTGCGTGCCAGTCATACATTTTAACATTTTTAGAAGGTCTCTTTCTATAAATCTATAATATAGAACTAAACTATTGTTGTATGTAAAGTAAATAAGGTTTTTCAAAATGTTTAAGAAGCTTCATTTAAAATTAAATTAAAGTGCAGAGCCCCCCGGACCAGTGGCCAGGAGCCGGGCAATGTGAGTGCCACTGAAAATCAGCTTGCGTGCTGCCTTCGGCACACATGCCATAGGTTGCCTACCCCTGATCTACTACTTAGTGTTTGTAGCATGCCTAGCATGATGGGGCTGCATTCTTGTTTGGCCCGTGGAAACTACTGTAATCAACATGATGATTATTAATAATACAAATACAGAGACATTGTGTCTAGCTCAGACCTCATGCATGTTTCTCCATCTCTGGCAGATGCTTTCCCTTTGCTTGTGTGGGCTTCTGCATTCGCCTCATTTAATCGAAAGAGACAGGGGTCAGTTACAGCCGGACCCCACAATGTGCTGGACTTTGCTTTTCTGAAAGGAAGGGGATGAGGCAGCTGATTATTTTTTTTAAAAATGATTTAAAGATTCCCCTGCAGACTGGGGCTCACACATCCAACATCTCTACGTTCATGACACACAGAATCAGCTCCTTGGCTGCGGAGTTCTCCTAGGTGCTAGTCCCTGCTCAGCCACTGACTCACTCCATGGCCTTGGCCACGTCACTTAATCACTGTCTGTTTCAGTTTCCCCGTCTGTCAAATGGGGATAATCGTACAACGCTCCCTTTGTTAAGCACCTTGAGATCTATGGCTTAAAAGAACTGCCGAAAAGGTAGGTAATACCAGTGGTGCATTAGAGCCAAGAAGTGAAACTGACTAAAAAAAAAGCATGATGCTAACCTGTCTAGTTTCATTGTCCAACCAGAGTGAAAAGGAAAACAATAATCACCCCATGAGTGATGAAAAGTAAATAGGAATTTCAATTTCAGGGCTGGTCAACACTGGGAATTTATTGGCATAGCTTCATCTCTCTGGGGGGAAATCCACATCCCTGAGAGATTTCGCTGTGCTGCCCTAACCCTGGTGCAGACAACTCTAGATCAGTGGAAGAATTTTTCCGTATATCTTGCTATTGCCTCTTGGAAAAGTGGATTACCTGTGCCGAGGGGTGAACTCCTCGCGTTGGCATAGGTAGTGTCTACACTGAACAGCTACAGCCGTGCAGCAGCAGTTATGCTGCGGTAGAAGTTTAAGTCTAGACATACCCATAGTAATCAAGGGGGATTGTCAGGGCCGGCTGTAGGCACCAGCTTTCCAAGCATGTGCTTGGGGCGGCCCTTTTCAAGGGATGGCACTCCGGCTTTTTTTGGGGGGTGGCAAAAAACCTGGAGCTGGCCCTGGGGGAGGAGGGTATTAGTAACACTGACAAAGAATCTGTTTTAAATAAGTGAGTTGCACATTAACTGTGTCTCTTTAAACGCAGCATAGCACCTGTCTGCATCAATCTTTTGAACTCAGTCACTGATTGACAGTGCAAAGCAATACGAGTCAGACACCTGGAAAGAGGAAATGAAGAACATCGGCTACATCCAACTCAAACTGCAGGGAAAAATAAGGGAGGCAGAATGTAATTGCCCAAATCAGAATCTGGCCCGGAATCTGGGCAGCGCTTAGATACCGCAGTGCTCAGCATGCTTTTCTAGCCCACGTAGGTTCCTTGGCAACAGGACTTAGAGGAGCCCACTACTCCATTTCTTGTGATCAGTCATATGGGACCTTTGATGCTCACAAGTGGTCAACGCTTTGGCTTTAAGTCTCATTGAAAACCGGTACCTCCAGTATCACATGGCATCACAATCAGTACTGATTGTGAGCAAAGAGCCTTAGCTATTGAATCACCAGCTCGGCTTCCTCTAGGCTTTCCTAGAGATTTACCATCCAAGTACTTATCAGGCCAGAACTTGCTTAGCTAGTAAGGAAATCACAACCAGAGGGTGAAGACTCCCCAAAGTCAGAAAGAGCAGC
Source organism: Gopherus flavomarginatus (assembly GCF_025201925.1). Lineage (NCBI taxonomy): Eukaryota > Metazoa > Chordata > Testudines > Testudinidae > Gopherus > Gopherus flavomarginatus. The sequence goes on along the minus strand of NC_066623.1, from coordinate 111,768,582 downwards.
TGAGAAATTCTTTTATCATAAACAGGCTCTGCAGAGCATCATGCAAATCAGTCAATAACTTCTCTATTCCCCAAAGCTGCCTGAATCTCGGCTTTCCATGTGCTGTGACTCGCTTTGTAATTTGGAGTTTATAATATGTAGTTGCAGGACCAGGGAATACTTTCCCAGCTGGTGATGCTCCCTCAAAAGGCTCTGCTGTCCCTGAGCTGCCCTACATGCCAACAGATGCCTGTTCATTATCTGGTGTGAACAGGGCTAGCCCTAGACCAAATGGCGCCCCCAGCCCTCCATTTGTTCAACTTTTGAATACCTTGTTTTTTATTGCAATTGTAGCCCATTTAATGACTTTCATGCACAATTTGCATGTGTGATTTATCCCTGTCATATAAGACAATCAGGGGCGGCTCCAGGCCCCAGCATGCCAAGCGCGTGCTTGGGGCAGCAAGATGCAGGGGGCGCTCTGCAGGTTGCCTTCGGTGGCATGCCTGCAGGAGGTCCACTGGTCCTGCGGCTTCGGCGGACCTCTCGCAGGCACAGCTGCAGGAGGTCCACCGAAGTTGTGGGACCAGCAGACCCTCCGCAGGCAAGCCGTAGAACGCAGCCTGCCTGCCATGCTTTGGGGGGGGCGAAATCCCTAGAGCCGCCCCTGAAGACAATAAATTGGCACTCTATCATCCATAAACCTGTATTTATTCATGCCATATATCATTAAAAAATGGTTTCCTCTAAACTTACAGAAACTTTCAAATTTTAAGAATAACTGAAATGTATTAACATAAAGCAATCGAACTGCTCACCTACCGATGAATCCTGGTCACATGACACCTGAGGCACATCGCGAACACACTAAGAAGGCCAAAGGGTAGCTTTTCTCACCTTTGCCCTCGCAAACTGAAGCACAGCATCAGAGAGATCCGAAGACTGGCCCATGGCATTTTTAAGCGATAAAATAGCTAGCGATGTCAGTCTCTCATCAGCCATTGTCGATCGAAGATATGTTTTAGTGAGCCTGAGCTTTGAAAAGCTGTGGTCACCACATGCGACCGTGACCGTCCACGTGGCCAGAATCCACACATTAGGAAAAGTGTCCTTCAGCCCTGCATCGTGAATGGATTGGAGAACTTGGAGTGGAGAGTGCGAAAGGTGATGGATGTTGTCCAATTTGACACAGAGGTCTTTATCATTGACATCTGAACATTCCCCATGTGTCAGCATTTGGTGAAGGTCCATACAATTGTTCAAGGGTGTTTTCCTGTCCACCAGTAGCTTATTAAGGTCATACAGAAATCCCCAGGTCTTTTAGTGGTGCTTCATTTGTCCAAACCTTTCTTCGATGGACACTTGGGTAGTGTCAACAAGTGAGCAAAAAAAAATCCCTCTTGAATTTTTCTTCTGAGCTTCCCATCACCTCATCTCTACCCCCATAACCAAACTGTCTCTTCTTCCAATGAATATGAGTTTCCTTGAAGACAGGCTCAGCTCCTAAGTTTTCCAGCATTTCTTTGGCAGCAGTCATGGCATTTTCAAATCTGTTGTCTCTGTAGGCCACAATGAAATCAAGGCAGCTACTCATCAAAGTAGTAGTGGTGTGATGTCCATTGACTGAGTTTGTAATGCCTTGCTTGCAACGTTTGCTTGGAACAGGATATCACACCAAATCACAGCTGAGACCAGAATTTGAAGTCAGTGATCTGGTTTGCCAGGCTTTGCGCCTCGTGTTGGATTCGGGCCTCGGCTTTACTCAACTGCACCAGTTCCATCAGGGCATCATAAACCTCAGTCACTTGGTACCTCACTGGCCTTATGTTGTAAGTTTGGATCTCCCAGCAAGTGTCAGTTAGCAGCTTCACAGTCAGATCTGTAACATTGGCCGTGAGGCTCTTCCACCTGATAGCTGATGCTGAGAACAGGACATACATCCTTTGCAATACTCTGAAGAGAGATACTGAATCTAAAGAAGATGACACTGTGTGACGAACTGGGAATGTTCTTAATGTTTTCTCTGAATACTGTGTTGGTGCCTCAGTGTCCCCTAAGCAGTTCTTAAGTATCTGTCAGAGCAAAGGGCCAGTGCACCTAAATGCCTGATGCTCTGTCTCCTAGCAACTGATGGCCTGGGCCCCTCCTCTGCAAAGGTGCCAGCTGAAGGTGTTGGAGACAAAGGGATCAGGTGACCTCCTGGCCCGGGAAAGGAGCTGAGCAGAGAGGAGGGGCTGGGAGGGGTTGTTAGTCTGGAGTTGGCTGGGGACGAGGAGTGAAGTGCAGACGTGGGGGGTCTGGTTCACCGCCCCCCAGAATGGACCCGGCCGAGGGGTCCGGTTCGCTGTATCTACCAGCTCTGTTTTAGACCCTGTTCCTGTCATCGAATAAACCTCTGTTTTACTGGCTGGCTGAGAGTCACGTCTGACTGCAAAGTGGGGGGTGCAGGACCCTGTGGCTTTCCCAGGACCCCACTGAGGCGGGCTCGCCGTGGGAAGCGCACGGAGGGGCAGAGGATGCTGAATGCTCCAAGGAGAGACCCACGAGGTGAAGCCGTGTGAGCTTCTTGCCCTGAACAAGTCTGCTCCAAGGGAGAGGAGGCTCCCCAAAGTCCTGCCTGGCTTGGTGGGGAGCAGTTCCAGAGCATCGCCAGGTGACTCCATGACACACTGCATCTGACACAACCAGGTTGAGGAAATGGCAGCCACAAGGCACAAATAAATCTCTTTTATTCAGCGCAAGGATCCTTGCCTGGGTGCCACTGTTTCTTCCCTTTATGTTAGCGCCATCTTTGTAACTTTCTTTGGCCACGGCAGTCCTGAAGCTTTATTTTATTCTCATTCAAAACATTCATAAACATTTCTGTTAGGCTTTTTCCAGGAGAGTCGTCCACTGACTGGAAACAGATAAAGTGTCCCTTTATTTGGATACAGCCATCCTCGTTGTCATCAAATCTTACTGTAAATGACATCTTTTCACTGTGACTAATGTCGGGAGTGCAGTGCATTATTCTGGGCGGTACGGAGGCAGGGGCTAGAGGAGAAAGGGCAGAGCGAAGGTGGAGTCTCGGAGGAAGGGGCGGGCAGGGGCCATGGTTTGGGCAGTGGTGGGCCCCCCCACTTTTAGGCGGCTTTCGCCGCTCCTGCGCACAGCTGATTTGAATAATCTAAACTTCATTCATCCTCGTGCAGCGAAATACTGAGACAGACACTAGGGCAGGTCTACACTACCCGCTGGATTGGCGGGTAACGATCGATCTATCATGGGTCGATTTATCGCATTTAGTCTAGACACGATAAATCGATCCCCGAGCGCTCTCCCGTCAACTCCGTTATTCCACCACCATGAGAGGTGCAAGCAGAGTAGACTCAGCACCGTGAAGATGCCACGGTGAGTAGACCTGAATATGCTATTCAAGTAGCTGAAGTCGTGTATCTTAGGTCTATCCCCCTCTTTCCTCTCCCCCCGCCCCACAGTGTAGACCAGGGCTAAGCTTTCACACAGGCAGCTCCACAAGGAGCTTTTAATGGGATGGAGCTGTCAGATTCCAGGATCTAATTTTTTTTGTTAAGACTAAGGAATAGAGAAATGGCTTTTGTTGTTGCTGTTTTGCACCATCGTAAGTAAAAAGATCCCCCAAGAAACACATCTGAAAAATGAAAGAATCCAGCAGGATTCTCATCTGCTGCTGGAGCAAACGCCTTTTGCCACTGAAAAGTGGAAGACAATCTCAGCCAGGCACACCCTTGGCTAACAAGAGTGGTGTGAGCTGGTCCCATATGTTCCTGCAAAGGAGAAATCAGAGTGAGTAATCCTGAGCTGGGAAACGGTATAATTGCTATGCGTGGATCTTCACATGTGTTGAACGTTAAAGTGCTGCTTCAGTGTGAAAACCAGTTGGCGGGATTGCAGTGAAATTACAATCCAGGCCAGAGAATCGATGTAAACCAGAGCAAACAAAGAACACAGTGGTGCCTCAGAAGAAGCCTGAAATGTGGTTTTATTTCACTGCTTTTTGTCATTTCTCCTTTGCTGTGATGGTGAGATTTCTGAACTTGCAATAATTAGTATTATCCAGAGCAGATTGCTGGGTTGTTATGGATGATAACGAATAAAGAGAATGACTTACGAGTGTATTTTCACCTTTCTTTGGTGCCACAAAATGCATATGTGTGTGTATACGCATGTGCATACATACACTCAATACTGGAATCGCTTCACCCATCCCAGAAATGCAGCTCTTTCTAGGGTGCAGTGCTGTTGTTGTTGAACAGTGCACAGCAACATCCCACCGTGGTGAGGAAATTAAGAATACTGCAGGGGGCATTGAGGAAGGCAGAAAGGCATCTCCCCAGCTGTAATTGGGCCAGGACTGTTGACTTGTGAAAATCCCCAGGATTGCTAATGACCTCAGTGTAGGCTGACTTCTTATTTGAAAGAGGATGCCACTGGCAGCAGAGGGAAGAGGGCTGCCTATTGAAACATCTCCGCCACCCGAAGGCTAAGAGCAAAAAACTACCCATGGAGTTGGACACTAAGTGGTTTCTGCGATCGATCACCTGACAGAGCAGATAGGGGCTGCTCGGGAATGTAATGGATCGAGCAGGGAATGACTTGTCTCTGCCCAGTGAGTGGTTTCTGCGATCGATTGCCTGACAGAGCAGACGGGGGCTCGGGAATGTAATGGATCAAGCAGGGAATGACTTGTCTCTGCCCAGTTGGCTGCTTCCAGCTGCTTTGGGAACATTGCCATGATTAGAAGCAGCGAGGGCAAGCACTGAGAGAGCGGAGATGCCTGGGATTTACTTGGCAATGTCTGCAGTGGCCTGTCACTGCTTCCCTGCCAGGATCATGTCCCTGGGGGGCTTTGCTTTGTTCTTAGTTTTGTGGGTGATGCAGTATTCATGAAACGGAAGGACTACGAGTGTGGAACGAAGGCCAGGCAGAATATGGCCAGCTCTGCCCATGCACTTCAATCTTAATCCACAGCCTCCTGCCCTGGGGCTCCCACTGCACCAGTGGTCCCCAAACTGTGGGTAGGGTGGAAGAACATTCAGGGGGGCACAGCAGGGCCTGGGCTATCCCTGCTCTGTCCTCAGATCTGCCCCCAGCCTTGGCCCCTGGCCTTGGGTCCACTCCCAGCCCCCAGACCCGCCCCCAGCTGCAGCCCCAGCCTCAGCCTCCTTACCCCTGTCCCCGCAGAGCTGCAGCCCCATTCCCAGCCCCAGCTCCCTGGGGCAGGGGACAGACAGAGGTAAGGGGGGGTGGATGCAACATGAAAAGTTTAGGGACCACTGCATGACACACAGCTCTGCTGACATCCCTCAGTCTCAGAACAGCCTGTTGATCAATATATACTGGGGTCATCTATTTATTTATCTATTCACACCACATATATTAATAACATTATAACATTATATTGTGTGTCTGTGTGTAAATATATATAATTTCTAGAAGTAACATGGCCTGAATTGGCCTATGTCTTTCTATAACCCTGTTCACTTGTGCCAAGTAGCGCAACCAGGGCCGGATTAACCCATAGGCTAATAAGGCTATAGCCTTAGGCCCTCCTATTTTTAGGCTCCACATTCCATATTGAAGTAACCGCTGAGCGATTGTTGCGGGGCCATTGGAAATGTTTTGTCTCATTAGCTATTGCTTTGTGCAAATTAATCCATCAAGACTGTGAATTCAATTGATGATGGTTGTGATTTTGTCTTTGTGAGCTAAGTAAGTGCTTGTGGGCCCAGCAATATTGAACTTTGTACGTGGGAGGCCTACACTGGGCAGCAGAAACCATGTCAAAGAAAGGAGGATGGCAGAAACAGAAGGAGGCCAAAGAAAGATGCAGTGCTGAAAGGAACGCCTTCTCTCCTAACGTTTTTTTCTCCTTCTGAGTCGGGTGGGAGGGTTTGGGTTTGTGCAATGAGGCAGTTGGCAACCAGAGCCCTCGCCCTGGTAATTATGCATATGCAAGGAGTGTACCCAAGCAGGGTTAATGGCTTGCTAAACTGTATTATACTGTTTCGCCAATAGGAGGCAGTCTGTGTAAAAGTACCTTATTTACACCAGCCTCAGTCATCCCTGGCAGGGCATTAAAGGGTCATACTGTGAATGCATCTGGTGTGTATCTCTCTGAGGCATAAGCAGTGCAGTCAGTCTACAGCTGGTACAGAAGCCTGACCTGCGAGGAGCAGTCCTGGACAAGAAGAAGATGACAAACAGTTTCTGAGTGCACAGACGATCGAATTTGTCCGGGCAACACCCTAGCATCTTCACTCCCAGGTGGTAGGGCTCCAAAATTGCTCCTGCGTGTGATCTGCAGGGGCATAAAGAGAGGCCTGGGTTTTGAAAAGCTTAACCCCTCGGGTCTGAGAGTTGCAAAGGTATCTGACTGCAGTCCTGCTGGTGCCAAGAGAACAAGGTAAAATCCCCTCCTCCCCAGTACCCACAGGAGTACAGTAATCCCTGCAAAGCTAATGCATAGTCTGTCTTGCGGTCCATCTCCCATTGGCATTCACTCTGCACACCATCTATTACTGTGCCTCGAAATGACACTAATTTCCTATTTCAAACCCTCCCTGTAATTTGACAGCAATGTCCTGTACTTACACATTATTAGCTGTGTCTCATGTGAACCGTTGTCATCTTTCAGTGGGAAAAAATTCTGAGCTATCTTTCTTTTTAAGTGAATTTAGTGGAGTTTTCAAAACCTGGTAGGGGTGGGTGGGTTAATGCATGTTTTGAGTTTCATTCAACACATTCCCCTTTAAGCCATTCTTTGCCCGCTAGGGTCATTCAAACGCTGCATCCTCACCACAAAGGCCGGGCCAGGCTAGGGCACCAGAGATCACTCCCCTACTCATGGGCTACGCTCTGTTGGATCAATGCACCTGATTACCTTCTCCCATCTGCCCTCTTCCTTGGATTTCCCCTCCCTGATCCACTGTTCCAGGCAACTGTTTTCAAATCCTTCCGTAATCGAGGGGCTGTTGTCTGCTAGTGCCCTCTGGCAGTGGGATGGGGAGCTACACAACCTGACTCCATCCCTCTTATGCCCCCACAGTCAAATCTGTGTTTGTCAAGCCCTTGTTATGACCCAGCCCTCTGGCCAGGCTCTTCGCAGTCTGCCCCCTTCAGGGTAATGGAGAGTGGGAAGTCCTGTCATTCACCAGCGAGTGGACAGCCCGAGGTCTGCTGGGTTTAACTTTAGAGCCTTCTTCGCCAAAGTCCTTGGCTGGAGGAGGTGGGGGAACCCCGGCCTGCCCACTCCACTGGGTTCCAACTCAGGGCCCTTCTTTGGAACAGCTGGCATCAATCCCTTCCTCTTCCCTGACCAATTTCCTACCTCTCCTCCTCTGCCAGCTTCCCCAGCCTCTTGCCCTGCTTTTCCCTCTTTGGTGTGTTGGCTTCTCTGGCAGCTTTTCCCCAGTCTGCTGGAGGGATCCTCGCTCTGCAATCTCTGCCTCTCTGGCAGCTGCCTTTCTCCTCAGGAGCTCCCCGCCTCCCAACCGCCCAACTGAGCTCCTTAGCCATTTACCATGCCCAGTGCCTGCCTGCAAATTACTCTGAGTTAACTAGTCCCAGGAATCTGATCTGCCTCATCCCTCTTTGTGGAGCCTGTCAGAGATCAATGGGGCCCCTGACATCTTCAGAGGGCTGGCTACCCTCGGGCACTCTCCCAAAGGTTTGCTTCTTCCTGGCTCTGAGCTCCACTCTGGATCTATCCACTCCGTCAAGCTGTAATATTGTAGCCAATCCATAGACATCAAGCTGCACCAATCAGAACTACACAGCCCATGCTGGGGTGGAACTTCCCTTCCCCCTGCTTCACAGGCCCAGCTCAGGAGAATCATCATTAGCTGCTGGAAGTACAGGACCCATGATACACAGGTGAGTTGTTCTGATTCAGTGCAGTAAGGGGCACTGGTGCCACGAATACACCAGCCAGGTCATTGGAATGGATTAACTTTCTGTAAATAAATGTATGAATGGTGGTGGGGGGGGGACATAAGAATGGATGTACTGGGTCAGACCAAAGGTCCATCTAGCCTAGTATCCTGTCTTCCGACAGAGGCCAATTCCAGGTGCCCCAGAGGGAATGAACAGAAAAGGTAATCATCCAGCAATCCATACCCTGTTGCCCATTCCCAGCTTCTGGCAAATGGAAGCTAGGGACACTTCAAACATGGTTTTGCATCCCTGCCCTTCCTGGCTAATAGCCATTGATGGACCTATCCTCCATGAACTTATCTGGTTCCTTTTTGAACCCTGTTATAGTCTGTCAGAGGATGGAGATGGATGGCAGGAGAGAGATCATTTGATCATTATCTGTTAGGTTCACTCCCTCTGGGGCACCTGGCATTGACCACTGTCAGAAGACAAGATATTGGGCTGGATGGACCTTTGGTCTGACCCAGTATGGCCATTCTTATGTTCTTGGCCTTCACAAAATCCTCTGGTAAGGAGGACTGTGTTTTGCGAAGAGATACTTCCTTTTGTTTGTTTTAAAACCTGCTGCCTGTTAATTTAATTTGGTGACCCCTCGTTCATGTGTTCTCAGAAGGAGTAAATACCACTTCCTTATTTACTTTCTCCACACCAGTCGTGATTCGATAGACCTCTATCATATCATAACAGGAACTATCAAGCTGTGGGCATAACAAGCATATCTCATCTCTGCCTTTCCCAGTCCTTGGACTTTCTTAGCCCACTCCTGCCCTTTGTTCACCACCCTTTGCTGGGCTTTGCTATTTCCCTTGGGGCAGGGCCCTGCCACTGTATTTGTCTGTAAAGTGCCATTCAACTAAGGTCCTGATCTTCAGCTCTGTCAATATCAGTGGACCTATCATGGAGGCCAGCGGAAGATCTGGTGCTGAGTAAATAACTAAACAGAAGTCAACACAGTTACAACTGGGGTGAATTTGGACCTGTGTCTCCTGCCCTAGTGATCAGGTCTTGTATGCTCGGTGGCAATATATGAGACATCACTGTTAGTTTCGTTACTTGCCTGCACTGTTGTGCTTATCAGCACCTTGGGTTTGCCTAAGGGATTTGTGCCTCAGCACCTTGTGTTTGCCTAAGGGATTTGTGCCTCAGCAAGTAAACATATTAGAGATTTGGTCTATAGAGGAAGATTTATAAGATCATCCTCTGCTGATCCACCCTGTCTCCTTCCTGGTTCCCATCCCACCCTTGAGCACGCTCTCATGGCAGCTGCGGGGATGGAGGGAACTGGCTTTTTTCAGTTCAGTAATCACAAGAAACTAAAATTCCTGCTGGTAATTAGAGATCAGCTCCAGGGCAGTGTCCATCTCTACTGGTAACCTAGGAATCTGTCTGCAGCTGGGCAAAGGGTTTGCTAATAATAAAACAAGAAAAGCCTATGGGGCCCACTCTGTAAGAGTCAGATCTGCTCCTGTTCTCTTTTCATCTGGCTTGGATTTCATTCTGGGGGGGAAGGCACCCCAAGCAGCCCTCTTCCCCCTCCTCCGGGCCGCAGCTTGCTTCACCAGATGGCTTCAAAGGGCTCAGTGTTACTCAGAGATTTCTTTGAAATTCCTCACGTTAATTCCAACTAGCTGGAAAGTGCAAAGCTTGGCACGCCGGGGGCGATTGCTCTACAAGTGAATCGGAAGAAGGCGCTTCCCAGCAGTTCGTGGGGAATAGGGTGGCCAGAAGAGAGGGAGAAAATATCGGGATGCATGCGGGGGGGAGATCCGCCAGCAGAGCAAAAAAGAAGCCAACTGCTGCCAGCGGAGCAGAAAAAATATATATATATAAAAATAAATAAAAAGACGAGTGCTGCTGGTGGAACGAAATACCGGGACAAATTGCGTCCCGACTGATCTTTGGTCAAACACCTAAATATCAGGATGGTCCCGATTTTATTGGGACGTCTGGTCACCCTAGTGGGGAATTGGCTATATGACCCAAGATAACTTTGATGGGCGCCACCAGCCACAGTCCGGAATTGTCTCAGACATTTCTGACCTTGCAGGGACCCATCTATTTACTGCATTTGTTTTCCTTTCATGGAGAGTAGAAAAGGACGTTGAGAAGAGATGGTTACAGCAAAGCACAGAAGCAACAGAAACACATATGGACTTGTAATGTAGGGCAAAGGGCCACTAGGCAGAGACAAAGTAACACGTATTTGTGCAAGCCCAACAGTCCATTCTCCATTCCCTCCAGCAGGAGGCAGTGGTTCATATGTTTATCGAGTGTGTTACATGAGGCTCACCTTGCAATCACTAATATTATAAATGGTTACCCTTATTCCAGGTGTAAGCAGTCAGGATGAGCTCTACCCTGACATCTGCTGGTGAATTATGAGAAGTGTGGAAAGAATGTCAGGAAGTGTGGAATCTCAGGGATTTGCATGGGCACGCCCAGCATAGCCCAAGGCAGCCTGGGATGGTTATTTTGACAGCTCTGGGATCCCCAATTTCTTTGTATTGGGGCAGGATAAATAAAGTGTTGCCACCTGATTATGGGAATGAGGAACTACGAGACTGCTTTATGACAGAGATGTCTCAATATACATTAAGTGACACTTGCTAGACAAGGGACATGGGTTCCAAAACCCAGTGAACTGAAAGAGGTTGGGGGCTGGTGTGTGGTATGGGCCCTTTTGAAGGCCTGGAACACTCACTGCACACCCTCCTCTCTCCACTGTTGAAGAGTAGAGCTAATTTTGATTCTGTTAGGAGTCCATCTAGAGACTGCTGAGCTGAATTCCTGTTGGGCCAATGGTGCACCAGCACCAGGGCTCTCCTACTAAGAGCTGAAATCACTGAGTGCTGTGTTAGCTAGTGGGGGAGCCTGAAGACCTATTGTTAAGTGGCTGGCAGAGCAGAGCAGTTTGCAGCATGTTGGAGCAGCCCATGGAACAGTGAGCGGAGTGGAGCGGTTTGCAGGGATGGCTGGAGGAGCGGCACAGCTGGTGTGGTGGAGCTGGTCGTGGTGAAGGCTGCAGCAGAACTCCACGGAGAGGCGGAGCAGTTGGCCCTAGCCCACATACGGTGCCCCTTAACACCTTGTGTGGACTTCCCCCCCATTTCCACCCAGGCTAGGGGGGCGGTAAAACTCTGCAGATAAACTTTTGAATTCTGGGGTGGCACTGACCAGAGACTTTTGGGTGGTTGGACTTTGGGGTGATTGGGCTTAAGACCCTAAGGGGGAAAGGACATTGGCAAACGTACTTGGAGGTGGGTTTTTGTTTATGGTTTGTGTTATAATCCTGTTTGTGGTGTTTCTCCAATGGGATGCCGCATTGTTTCCTTCCTTTATTAAAAGGATTTTGCTACACTCACACTCAGGGGGGTGTGGTATGTAAGTGTCCCAGGTCACTGGGTGGGGGCTCGAGCCGGTTATGCATTGTGTTATTGAAACGGAACCCCTGGATACTGAACCCGGCCCTTGTTGCTGCCAACTCAGAGGGGCAGAAGGGTTACACGTATAGCGTCACACAGGGTCTGACTGTAATCAAGTCACCTCCTGATCTTTTTTGCTATGTAGGTGGTGGTGGTTCGGTCATGTGGAAATGGACCGGCAGGCAGCCAGCAGAGAGAAGGCTCATAGGTTATGAGAGACTGATCTGATTTGCGATTGTCTGCAATGCCATGGCAGTCGGTGGAGGCACAATGTGATTGCTGGTGGTCATCCCTCTCCCTGGGCCTGGGAGTAGCACCACTTTTCAGTGCCACGTCCCATCTCTACAGTTCCGACCATCCCCCTCCACCACTCACCTACACACCCTCAACATCAGTGGGTGAAGGAGCTGGGTCCTTTCCCTGGGCATGACAGCCATGACCCCTGTCTCACATCAGAGCAATTTGGTTCTAATTGCATCCTTTTTGCTGGAGATGATGGGAGCCGCTCTGAAGATGCTGCTTACCAGCGGCTGGAATCAGTTCGGGGATCCTCGAGTCATTAAACCCCTCCCTCCAGCCTGACCTGCACAGGGTGGGGGCAGCAGAAGCAATTTGCATGTTAGCAGCTTGCTGCAGTGAGGATGCAGCAAGGCCTGGATGCGTCTGTGCTGTCTCCACCCTGAGGCTTAGAGGTGGCGCTGATTTGGGAGAGGTTGTGGCATCCATTCAGCAGGACGGCATTAGCCGCCAGCTGAACTGGGCTTGTTAACCTGCATTTACCAGCCCTATGATTACAAGGCGCACTGTCCCGTGGAAAACACTCCAAAGACAGAGTGGGGGGAATCCATTTGGCCCGCCTGTGCTGCCATCTCTGTGGATTCCCCTCTCCAGAGATGTGGCTCTTCCCATCCTCACTCTCTCCGGGAGCTCTCATGGGTTGCTTCACCACCAGCCCTGCTCGAGGGAATCCTGGCCCCACAGAAATCAATGTCAAAACTCCCATTTATGGCGATGGGGCCAGGACAAGTGGGACACAGGCAGCATTTCCAACCCTCACATTTTCTCCTGAGTCGTGCCATAGTTGGTTTTCTTCTTAAAGCCCAAGCTGCTGGGGTCATGTGACAATTATGCTTGGCTTGAGGCATAAGCACTAGGCTAAGGCTCTGGTAGAGTTTGGATTCTCAGCCTGGCTCAGCCACTGGGTGATCCTGGGCAAGCCATGCCCATGCTTGGTGCCTCAATTTCCCCATCTGTGAAATGGGGATAATGATACTCCTTTATAAAGTGCTGTGAGATCTACTGATAAGAGTGAAATGAAAGGAAATGTCTAGCCTTTGTGGTTACAGAGAAGCTTGACAACATGACTCCAGACAGTCGATAAACAGAACCCCAGCTTGATTATTTTTCTAAAATCTCATGAGTTTAAGCCAGTTTCCTGAGCACTGCCTGACTCCTGCCTGCTGAACAGCTGGGACTGGTGGCACTCTGCAGTCATTAGCAGGTCGGTTCTCTCCACCCTGCAGGCGTGGTAGTTGGCAAACCAGTGAAGCATCCAAAGATGCCTTTTGGGGCTCTCTGGGTGAGGCGGATGGTTTGTTTCAGCCGCTTCTCGTAAATGTTCCACCAGCAGGAGCTGCAAAGGGTAAGTGTGAGGATGAGCATCCCATAACCAGCACCTCCAGTGATGGGACTTATTAATTATGATTATTAGCACTGAGGTAGCGATCACAGGCCTCAGATGGGTTCAATGGAGCTACACCCTTTCACCCCAGCTGAGGATCTGGCCCCTTGTGCCTGGAAAAAAGAAAATCCAAGCTTGCAAATCCCGCTGCTTCCCATTCTCCTTCTGCATCCATTCGACCCACCCCTGAATGCTGTGCAAATTCCCTGGCTGGAAAACCTTAAAGCAGTTTGCTTGCTTGCCTGCAAGCTCGGAGCCCTGATCCCATGCAGCCAAGCATGGCGCAGCCCTACAGGGACCGTGGGGTGAAAATTGAAAAGTGCCAGCACCGTCCAAAGGTGCTGCTGAGCAGGTGGGCGGGACCAGGCCTGCTTGGAATGAGCCCCATCCTGCGACCCGCCGGCCTGCTGAGAGTTCTTGCAGTACCAAGAACTGCCAGTTCCAGAGCCAGAGAAGAGTGTTAATGAAACAGCTCCACTAGGTGTGGAAAGGCAGGAGGACCCAGTAACACGGTAGCATGAGGAAGAGGAGCCTTGGGACGCAGTGCTGGCTCCCTTCACTGAAACGCCTGGGGAATCTCCACCTGTGAGATGATAGGTGCCTTCAGTTGCAGCCGGTGGGATGCAGCCCTCAGGACTGGGCTCCTACATGCTGTTTGTGCTGAGGGCAGTTGTGCCTTCATGCCCATTTCGTTTAGGAGTCGACTGCCGTCAGCATCTGCAGACGGAGCTTTTTAAACAAGGGTGGCACATTAAAGGGCAGGTGGCTCAATCTGAAACTGGTTTCATGCTCGCCCAGGACATAAAAGACATACTGAGTAATCCACCCTTTTGGAGTGTGAATGCTAAAATCAAACAGGACTTGAAGTTCCCAGCATCAAATTTCCCAAGTAGCCAAAGCAATTTAAAAAATCGCAGCGTGGTTCGTGAGATTCTCCCCAGCCCTTTCTATGTGGTGCCGGTGTTACAGAGGGAGGGTTGTATCTGCTCTGGGATGCTGTCCTAGCAGAATCAGACAACCAACAGCACAAGCACTTGAGGACAGTTCAATCAATCAGGCTATGTGAACCATGGCCCTCTGCCAGATGGACTTATTGTGTGTCATAGGCCTATACTGCTAACAGGACATGGAGATTCTCCTGTCACCCAAGTAGTGGCAGCCAGAATCTGAGTTCCAACCTTGCTGTTGCTGTGAAGTTCCAAGGGGTTACAATGGGTAGTATAGTGACAAAGGTTAAGTCTGAAGTAGCTGCGGATTTGTTACCATAGCAACGTAGACTCATTATCATATAAGATACACCAAGAGTGGAGTTCAGATGAAGCAGACTCCTTTATACACCATAAGAAAGGCTCCCTGCTTGGCTCATCTTCCTGCCTCTGGGTCTTGCAAGCGGCCTAGTCTGAGTGTCCTCAGTGCTAATATGCAGGCTGGATGGTTGTATACTCCCGCCTACACAGAGCCCGTCTGTTTTCCAGCCAGGGGCCAAGATGTCTTCAGAGGTGGGCTCCAGCCACACAGATCCTCATGGATCTGCCTTTCAAACTTCCTCAAAGCCCAGGCATGTTTGGATCTGGGGTTGAGTTTGGGACTAGCTAGCAAATCCGGGGACTCTGTTTCAGAAGAAATGGCTCCTGGGGAGGTCAGGCCAACAGCTCCAGAGAACCTCCAAGCATGGGTGGCCAGGTAGCCGAAACCCATCCAACTGGTGGGAGGATGAGGTGTGCTGCAGTGATTGGTGGGGGAGCAAGGGTGAGAGGAGGAATGTCTTATTTTTAGTTTGGGGCGGGGGAGTCAGGCGGAAGAAGGTGGAGCTGCTGCTTCAAGGGGAGGGATGCTGTGCCACAGCCTTCCTGTGTGACCTTGGATGAGTCACTTTTAGCCTCTCTGTGCCTCGGTTTCCCCTCTCTACAATGAAGACAATAACCCTGCCCTGCTGCACTAGGGCATGGTGAGGATAAATACATTAAAGACTGTGAGGCACTCACATGCTGTCTTGGAGGTCTGTATAAATAGAAGGGATAGTACAAAAAATGATTGCACTGCCTCCCCATTGTTCTAGGGATTACGGCTCTTTTCTCAGGAGCCATTAATTTTTAGCGCCAGTAATTTTCACCCAGGCCCTACCAATTGCTACAAAATGCATCCTGCTATTTACAGTAGATTCTGGCTCTCAATGGACTCCAAACCCAAGAACTTGTTCAGTTCAATTACCTCTGGGAGCTGTAAAACTTGGTGGAGTTTTGATAGTCCCACAGTTCCACACAGATCCATTTCTCCCCAGCAGCTAGCAGGTTTTTAACCAAGTAATTGAGTTGGTTTTGGCTGTACCTGAAAATCAACTAACCACACAGAGATAAGGTCACAGCAGTACAGCAGGTCCTCTGCTATTATTTCTGGCTTTGAAAGACACTAAAGCTTTGTGAATAGTTCATTGATCATTTGCTAGGACAATAGAAAAACCAGGCAATTATGTTTTCCCCCCTCTAGAAGCACTTTGGAGCTGGCAGTTGTAATGAATAGCGCCTTCCTAGGACACTAGGAGAATCAGCAAGAAAAGGATGGACCTTTATTCTTATTTTTGGTTACAGAATGTTCTTCAATAGTTACCAGGCAAAGCCCAGTGTCTATTGAGATTAGCTGCAGATTTTGATCTCCTCAAATTGCAGATGAAGCAGCGTATGTCTGGCTGTGCCCTCAAGCTCCTGGAGGAAATACAAACTGGAGGATGTACAAGGCACTGGCTTTGTTTGGTAAAGACTCTGGGAGTATGTCTACACAGCAAAGGAAAACCAGTAACTGGCCTGTGCCAACTGAGTTGGACTCACGGGGCTCAGACTTTGGGGCTGTTTCATTGCTGTGTGGACTTCTGGGCTCGAGCTGTCATCCAGTGGCTGGTCAACAGTATGGCCGACTCTCACAATCTGATCCTGAGTCACATGATAGCTGGTGGTTTTGTTAAAGCCCCAGTTCCCAGAGTCAGGAGCTTATGGGTAAGAATCTTGACTTCCATTTTGTTTTTTCTTTTAAAAATAAATTCTAGCCTTCATTGTTGTGGAGAAAAGCTTGAAAAATCAGACAAAAGAAATAAAACGAACCCCAAATGTATTATTCATTATTATTATTATTTTTAAAACCTATGATTTTTGAAACTCCTGGGTTGTGACCACCTGAGGTTGATAATGCCGGGTACACAGACAGCATAAGAGACCTGATCCTGCTCTCAGCTGAGGTCCCCTTTAACTGAGGTAGTAGAAGGCTGTGCTCTTGAATTAAAGGTGATGCATTCTAGAGCCCCTGCATGGCTTATTTTATTTTGGTGTCGTCCACAGGGCACGGAGTCCTTCCAGAGTGCAGGCAGAACGTCCCCTCTCCCTTCACACCAGACAGCACCACCTAGAAGTGAGGCCTCCAGTAGAAACATTACATATCAAGGCTTCTCTAGAGCAGATGCTTTCCATAAATAGCCACACAGCCACTTCAAACTCTCCTCTCCTGGGATGCCTCTGAAAAACTCACAGTGGTGAGGCCGCTGGTCTGCTGGGGGTTGATCCTACCCTCAGGCCACCCCCAGCTGCTCCCCTTTTCACAACCAGCATGCCAGATGTGGGACTGGTACGTACTGATGTTCTGAGTGCTGAGATGTATGTGACCCGGTCAGAGAGGGGACCTTATTGGACATGGGGTTCATTAGTCTTCCCTATACGAATGCATTGATCCTGCTCAATAGGGAGCAGTGTGGAGAATAAGCAGGAAGGTGACACAATGGTCCCAGACAAGCAAACACTGCAGGGCGGTTACAAGACAATGCCATGCCTCCGGGCTCTAGGCTGAAGGGGCCCAGCTGTTCTGCCAGGCAGGGAGGTTGGAGATCAAAAGGACACTAAAGTGTTAAAAAGCCTTCTGAGGAAAAGAAGGGGGGGTCAGCTGCCAGGGGCTGTGCCAAGTTGTCAGCGAGCTCAGAGAGGGAGACAAACTGATACTGAGGGAGGTTCTGCAGAAGAGTCCCTAGAGTCCCCACATGGAAGAAGATCAGATGCCTGGTAAGCGGGCATGGATATAGGCTGGTTTACTGTTTTTATGATAGTGTTGTATGGGGAAAATGTCCTTGAAGCTGGTGGGGGTGGGGGTGGGGATGGGACAGGTAACCATCACCTGTCATCAAAGTGAATTGAAAGAAACCATTTAGCTCCTTTGCAGAACCAGCACTCTGATTCAATAGCAGCGTCTCCCCAAACACAGTTGCCCCAAACACAGGCACATATGGGCCGAGGGGTTCAGCTGGGTATTGTTTTAGTTGTGGTGTGTGTGCGTGAGAGAGAGAGAGCAGCAGGAAAAAAGGGAGGCGCCAGACAAGACCAGGAGGGATCAGAGGCGACAGCCAAGGGTCAGAGGTGCAGGGGTGTGGCAACCAGCACTTCGCATAGCCCTTGGTAGCAGGGAGAATTGAGATGGATTCCTCTGTACCCTGCATGCTGATTAATCTTGGCTACCTTCCTCTACCTGCCTTGCTTTCCCCTGCAGAAATGAAAGTTCTCCAAGACCTAATCTGAACTGAGGTTTTACCATGATACCGAATAAGCTACAATGTCTGCTTGCAAAGCATCCCAGAAAAGTCCTTTATATTGAAGTTGCAATTGTTTTAATATCAGCTTAATCCCCAAAGAATTCCCTGAGCCTAAACAGGCTTGTTCTGTTTGTTTGTTAAAATCATTCCTTTATTAAACTCAGCTGTACAAAAAAATAATACCACCCCACAGCAATAAAGAGGGATTCGTTTGGATATCCCTGTGTGAGCCACGGGGCTTAGGGTCTTCATTTCATGATAACAAATGATTTAGTTAAAATGCTAAATATGGAAATTAGAGGTGGAAAAAGCTATAATTAGAAGTTCGTGGCTATTCTCCTATTAGGTGCTCCAGTACCAGCAGGATGGATGCTGGAGAAAAACGCCAGGAGCACAGAATTCTCCTGGCCAATGCAAGATGCATTTTGTCCAGTCTAGTTTCAAGCATGCCAAGCACTGGTGTTTCTGTTCAGAACCTAGGGAGACTTTTCTTTGCCCTACAGGATGAATTCTCCCCAGTGCAGATAGCCAGCACACAGCCTATGAATCAATGAGGCAATGTCAAGCAGAATCAGCAACTGCAAGCGTTCAAAAATCACGACTCAGACTCCTTAAAAATCATGAGATTTTAAAAAACACAACACAGTTAGGAATTTGTCTTTTTGACTTCAGGTTCCTGAACCTTAGGGTGCACTGGGGTCACCTTTTCAAGCTTTTCTCTGCAAACAATGGAGTTAGAAACATTTTTTTAATGAAAGCTGCAAATCTCACCTAATCACATGACTCCAGGAGCTAAGGTTTTCACCAGCTATCACAAGACTTGCGAGAAAATTATGAGAGCTGATGACACTGACAACCTAGATCACAGTTGAAGTGGTACATGTTTCACACCCCAAGCTGTGCCCCCAGTAAATACAGTAAAATAGAGAGCTTAGTTCTTCACTCTCCCACTTCCCTGGTCCTTCTCACATGAACAGAGAGCAACAATACCCGAAGTCCGAAGGTGCAAACAATTCAATGTTTATTGGGGTGAACTTCCAGCAAGCTTAAATCCAAGTTCCTTTTTCTTATTTTCAAATCCCAACTTACTTCCTGTTTGCCTCTAATTTATATAGTAATATTCTTAGCTATACCTTAATCAATCATTCTACTAAAATTTACCTAACCAGTGCTAACATACTGTAACATGATTAGCTAACCAATTATATCCTGCCTCTTTAATTAGTTTACGCTCAGCAAAATTAATTATACAACAGACAAAAACAATTACAGAACCAGACAGAGACTATGCAAATAAACATAGCAAAGTGGGAACTATAATGATAAAACAATACAGAAGTGAGGATTTCACAACTACATCTATAGAAACATAAGGGTTTCCAAGCTGTGTCTATTGATAAGTGAGTTCTTACCAGACAGAAAACTATCAAACTAAATTTCCTTTTACATCTTCTACCTTTCTCTGGAGGTGATAGATTGGATCACATTCCTAACAGCCCCAGATTGCCTCATTTCAATATGGCTAGATGTGACTGCACACTTCCCAGTTTATGGCTGCCTCTTAGCCAAAGGCATTGGCCTAAGAACAGGGCCTCAGACTGTCATAGACAAGGCCCTTACACAGATTCTTTCTTTTCCACTTCTGTAACTAGCTAAATGATAAACATACACCTAAATTCTTAAAGCACAGGCCTTTACAGACAGGCTTGAATATCTATAGCCTAACAACAGGGAAAAGCTTTCTATGCATTTTTAATTAAGTCTTTGATGTTGCCATTCAGGGGCTGGAAAGAGTAAGGGATTTGGCTACTGCTAATGGCTGAGATCTCCTGGGACTCTGGGTGCAAAGGACCTGTGCTGATCCTTTACATCTATACACTCCTGTCCTATAAAGTGTTTCCTCATATTCAGCCAGAATTATCTTTGCTCATTATTCCAGTTCTACCCTGGGGATAGGCTTAAACAGTTCTCCTCCCTCCTGTGTGTTTACACTCCTCAAATAGTGGTTGATCAGGGGCATGTGGAAATAGGGGTGGCATTTACTTGCCAGTAAAATGGACCTTTTTGGTCTTGACGTTGCTTGTTACCTACCAAATGTTTCAGCCAGGAAACATCTGAGGCCTTGGCTACACTGGCGCTTTACAGCGCTGCAGCTTTCTCACTCAGGGGTGTGAAAAAACACCCCCCTGAGTGCTGCAAGATACAGCGCTGTAAAGCGCCAGTGTAAACAGTGCCCCAGCGCTGGGAGCGCGGCTCCCAGCACTGGAAGCTAAACCCCATCAGGATGTGGAGTACGTGCAGCGCTGGGACCACACTCGCACTTCAAAGCACTGCCGCGGTAGCGCTTTGAAGTTTCAAGTGTAGCCGCACCCACAGTAATTGTAATAACTAACAGCCACGTGTGTAATAACAGAGCTGGGTGAAAGTTTTCTGCTGAAACTTTGTTTCAGTGAAAATTGCAAGTTTGGCAACACTGAATTCACGTCAGTTTTGTCGAACTGTTTCAGTCTAAAACACAAACCAAAAAAATCTCCCCCACAAAAATCAAACATTTAAATTTTTCATTCTGAAACAAATTTTTGTTTGGTTTCAAAATTTTGATGAATGTTACTTTAAAATAAAACAATCAAAGCCATGGCCAAAAACAACAAGAAACATCCTATTTTGTCAAAACAAACACTTGCTTTGACCCGAAACAGGGTTTGCTTTTTTTTACTTTTCCATTTGCCTACAATTTTGAAAAATGTCATTTCCCATTTGACCCAGAATGAAGGTTTTCCCCAGTTTTTCAGCATTGCCAGTGACCTGAAAAATCCATTAGTCACACGGCTCTGATGATAAGCCCCCAAGGCTCCACGAGCCCTTTATCAGATACAGCCATGGTGCGTGCAGGAAGAGCTTGTGGAGCACAAAGAGCCTTAGGAGAACATGCCAGCCCCCACTGCTCTTCTTTGGAGCTGTGTCGTTTTTGTTTCTTCCGTCCTTCCTTCAGTTCTGCAGCCTGCATTGGAGAAGAAGGAGCCATGACACTGCCCCGCCGCCTTTGAGGAGTCCAGCATGGCTGCTGCTTCTGCTGCTGTTTCCTTAGTCTGTGAGAAGAGGCTGCCAATGAAAGCTGGTTGGTCCTGTTTGGAGGGGAAAGAGGCTGCAGCCTTCCTCTGAAAACTCACTCATTCCCAGCCACAAGCTGTTACCCACTGCTTGCAAAATGGGTGCACTTTTAATAAAGTCTATGATTAAGGGAATATGTTTTTTAGAAGAGCCCTGTGTAAAAAGGAAGGGTGGTCTCATGGTTAACACTCAGGCTGAGCCACAACAGCTCTGGTTTCAATTCCCTGCCCTGCCCCAAACTTCCTGGGTGAGCTCAGGCAAGTCTCTTTGTGCCTCGGTTCCCCATCTGTAACGTTGGGATATGAATCCTTCCTTTGCCCTGACTTCAGTCTCCAGCCTCCAGCTGCTGCTGTAATACAAACTGCAATAATTCAAGATGACGATTTAGAAGGCGTTGCTCAGTCATTCGGTGGCACCCTCTACAAAGGTGTTTTATTATTAAACCATCAAGACAACAGCCCCGGGTTTAGGGCCCCGCCATCAGAATGCAAAATCTCACCGTGCTCGCAGGCATGCAAAAGGCATTTAATTAAACTCACATCAGAAACCTGTTAGCGAGACCTCTGCAATTAGGGAGAGTGTGGGCTTGGGAACTGAGGCAGACATTAAAGGAATTTGCCGCATGACCCTTCTTGAGTGTCAGAGTAATTGCTACTCTTCTTCCAATGTACAGGACAGCAGTGGGCACAGAGAGGGCTGTTTCACAGTGCGATCCGTCCCCTTTACCTCTTTCCTAGTTTCTTCTTTTTTAATGCAATATAAATTGTCTATGTGAGCAGAGTCAGGATGAGCTCTACCCTGAGATCTGGCGGTGAATTATGGGAAGTGTGGAAAGAATGTCAGGAAGTCAGATATTTGCAAGGGCACACCAGCAAGGCAGCCTGGGATGGTTATTTTGACAGCTCTGGGATCCCCAATTTCTTTGTATTGAGGCAGGATAAATAAAGTGTTGCCACCTGATTATGGGAATGAGGAACTACGAGACTGCTTTATGACAGAGATGTCTCAATATAAATTAAATGACACTTGCTAGACAAGGGACATGGGTTCCAACTCCCAGTGAATGGAGAGAGGTTGGGGGCTGGTGTGTGTACCTGATGGTATGGCCCTTTTGAAGGCCTGGAACACCAATTGCACATCCTCCTCTCTCCACTGTTAAAGAGCAGAGCTAATTTTGATTCCATTAGGAGTCCATCTAGAGACTGCTGAGCTGAATTCCTGTTGGGCCAATGGTGCACCAGCACCAGGGCTCCCCTACTAAGAGCTGAGATCACTGAGTGCTGTGCTAACTAGTGGGGGAGCCTGAAGACCTATTGTTAAGTGGCTGGCAGAGTGGAGCAGTTTGCAGCATGTTGGAGCAGCCCGCAGCATGTTGGAGCAGCCCATGGAACAGTGAGCGGAGTGGAGCGGTTTGCAGGGATGGCTGGAGGAGCGGCACACCTGGTGTGGTGGAGCTGGTTGTGGTGAAGGCTGCAGCAGAACTCCACGGAGAGACGAAGCAGTTGGCTCTGGCCCACGTAAGGTGCCCCTTAACACCTTGTGTGGACTCCCCTGCCCCATTTCCATCCAGGCTGGGGGGGTAAAACTCTGCAGATAAACTTTTGAATTCTGGGGTGGCACTGACCAGAGACTTTTGGGTTGTTGGACTTTGGGGTGATTGGGCTTAAGAACCTAAGGGGGAAAGGACATTGCCAAATGCACTTGGAGGTGGGTTTTTGCTTATGGTTTGTGTTATAATCCTGTTTGTGGTGTTTCTCCAATGGGATGCCACATTGTTTCCTTCCTTTATTAAAAGGATTTTGCTACACTCAGACTTTGTGCTTGTGAGAGGGGGAGTATTGCCTCCTAGAGGCGCCCGAGGGGTTGGGGGGTGGTATGTAAGTGTCCCAGGTCATTGGGTGGGGGCTCGAGCCGGTTATGCATTGTGTTATTGAAACAGAACCCCTGGATACTGAACCCGGCCCTTGTTGCTGCCAACTCAGAGGGGCAGAAGGGTTACATCTAAGATACCTGAACCCTGATGGGCTCTTGCCCTTTAAGATCAGCAAAACAAGAAACCTGTGACATCTTTTGAGTCTTTCCCAGCATCTTCCTCTCTCTTTGGTTTTTACAGAGCAGCAAACAATGCTGTGGCTGCAGAGTGACTTCAGCTGGAGTTGCAGCACCTTAGCTGCTTTCTGGATCAGGCTAGTTTGTGGGCCAGATCTTTGGCTGGTGTAAATCAGGGCAACACCGCTGATTTCACTGGACCTAGGGTGCTTTATAACAGCTGAAGAGCTGCCAGTCTGGCCTTTAAGGCTGTCAGATGGATCGGAAATGAGCAGATGTGTCTCTCCAGAAGCCCTGGGGATTAGAGCATGACACATACTGTGACCCAACTTATTATTATCTATGTAGTGATGGCTAAAGGTGTAGAATTGACAGCTCCAGAGACTGGAGTCTTTTATTGATCCACCAATGGGCTGCAGCAAGGAAGATGTCGTTGAGGTGTAAATTTACAATGGGGGCTTTGCAGAAGTGGGTTCAGTTACCAGTTCAACCACAGTCTCCTTGGGTAACCTTGGCCAAGCCACTAAGGACAGATACCTATAGGGCGACACTCAGGAATGTAAAGGCAAATCAGCTCCAGGGGTGAAGCTAAAATGCATAAATCCCCTGTGTGGCTGCTTAAATTCAGGAGTAAAGAAGCCTGAGTTTGGCATAAGTGTCCTGCAAAAAAAAAAAAAAATGTGTTTTAAAACTTGGTTAAAGTAGCTGTGACAACCTGGTAAATCGAGTCAGCAGCTTGAGTTTAAGCCTATAGGGGACCTGGGCTTGAATTTGTACTGCTAAGCAGGGTGGTCATGTCTTCACGGCTATTTTAATCTGAATTAAGAACACACTTTTTTTCTTAGGCCTTCCACTGCAGTAATAATAGCAATAAGTGAATAATGGACGGGAAGACGCATGGACCATTCCCAATTTGGCTTCTGCCTGCTGCCAATATCCAATGCCCACTACAGCTAATGGGAGTCTTTTCATTGATGGCAGCTGGGAGGTAGGCGGGGCCTTTTGTGGTGCTACGTTTTGGGATGGGAGCGTGGATGTATCTCAGATCGCTGGGGAGCTCCCTAACGGAAAGTTCTGTGGCTCAGTGTGATGCATGACTATGAGCTTTATGGATCATAGATCGTATCCTCAGTGGGCGCATGCTGGTGGACCATGGACCTGGCTAGCCACATGGATAGCCACACAGCACTGACAAAGGATCCGATCCTGCACTATTTAAATCAATGGGAGTTTTGACATTGACTGTGATGGGCACAGAAGCAAGCCCTAAAGTCCTATCCCAAGATACACCAGGATCAGTGTAAAATCTGGGGTGAGCACCTGTCTTCTTTCCAAATCTGTGTAGGGTGTCCTCAGGATTTGAAAGCCACTCATATTTTTAACTCCCTTTTTAACAGGAGTATATTGCTACTGGCACAGTGAATCCTTTGGGGGTGGGGCGGGGAGATAAGGATTTGTTTGTTTGGAAATTATAAGCAGGAAAGTAGAAAATAGCACCACTTATATGTAGGAGCGAGGGACGGGGACAAGCTGCTATGACAACAAGGCACGAATGAATCCCTTAGGCACACAAAGCACCTGTTCCGGTTTGTTCAAAGGAAAGTTTATTAGCACCTCTGGAAGTACGTTACAGAACAAAGCATACACCAGCCACAAGTTAATCAGAGCCCAACTGAGATGGCCTTGAATGCCTAAATCCCATCATCAGACATAGCAAAGCAGTCTGGCTTCAAAGCAAGGATGGCTCCGTGATCAAGGCACTAGGCTAGAATTCAGAAGATCTTCCATTCCTGGTTCTACCACAAACTCCCTGAGTGAATCTAGGGTGACGAGACAGCAAATGTGAAAAATCAGGACAGTGGACGGGGGAGGTAATAGGAGCCTATTTGAGAAAAAGACCCAAAAAATCAGGACTGCCCTTATAAAATTGGGACATCTGGTCACCCTAATGAATCTGGACAAGAGGGTCATAAGTGGCTAGTGATTTTTATAGCCCCTAGCTGGGAATCATGAACCCCAAGCATTAAATTTTGTCCAGCTGGCTCAGACAATGCCCAGCACCTGCCCACTGGGCTCCTCTCCAGAACAAGGCCGGCTGCTCCCCAGCCCTTACCTCACCCTTAAAGGGGCATTCCAACCTGTCACAGTCCTGCTGCAGTTCCAACTGGATACAGCATTTTCCAGTTCTAGCGGGCAATCCTGGCCATATGAAAGTCAACGGCAAAACTCTCATTGCCAGATTTAAAGGCCAGAAGGGATCACTGATCATCATCTAGGGTATGTCTACATCTACAATTTTGCAGCGCTGGTTGTTACAGCTGTATTAGTACAGCTGTATAGGGCCAGCGCTGCAGAGTGGCCACACTTACAGCAACCAGCGCTGCAAGTGGTGTTAGATGTGGCCACACTGCAGCGCTGTTGGGCGGCTTGCAGGGGGGTTCGGGGAACGCGAGAGCAAACCGCGGGGAAGGAGACCTGCTTGCGGGGGGGTTTGGGGAACGCGAGAGCACACCGCGGGGAAAGAGACTTGCTTGCAGGGGGGTTCGGGGAACGCAAGAGCACACCGCGGGGAAAGAGACCTGCTTCCCCGCGGTTTGCTCTCGCGTTCCCCGAACCCCCCTGCAAACCGCGGGGAAGGAGACCTGCTTGATTACCAGAGAGGCTTCCTCAGGTATGCTGGGATACCTGCTTATTCCACGGAGGTCAAGAAAAACGCTGGTGAGTGTCTACACCTGATGACCAGCGCTGGATCACCAGCGCTGGATCCTCTACACCCGAGGTTCGACCAGGTGTACGGCCAGCGCTGCAAACAGGGAGTTGCAGCGCTGGTAATGCCCTGCAGATGTGTACACCTCCTAAGTTGCAGCGCTGTAACCCTCTCACCAGTGCTGCAACTTTGTGGTGTAGACAAGGCCCTAGTCTGATCTGCTTAACACTGGCTGTAGAGAGAAAGCTTGACCATGTGACCCATAAAGGCTAAAGCACTCCAGTTGGTTTATTTTATATTTCATTATTTGTTTCAGCCACTCTTACATTTTTTTGAGGATGCCCAACTCATGATCTTTGAACAGCTGGGGCTGACAATTTGGGGCAGTATCTAATCCATTCTTCTTCGCTTACTAGCCAGTGGTCTCTGCGTTTTGATCCCCTGGACAACGGGATATGAAAGGCAGCCAGTCTGGCATTCCATGGTGTGCCTGTCATGAAATGCTGCTGGTTAATTAGCTCTGCTTGTGTCTAACATTGTGCAATAATCATCTACCTTTGTGGGAAACCAGAAACCCAAAGGTTGCTCCCAAGCAGCGCCACAGCAGGGTTGGCAAGATGTAAAACCCCGGATATGAAAGCACAGGATTCTTAGCAGCGATTTGCAGTCATGTTTCTTTTTATTGGGTTAAACTAACCAAGTCTCTATTTTTCAAACTTTCAATAGCCCTGGGAAATTGTATCAAAGTCTTCTCTTTGTAGACAAGTCTCCTGAATAAGCAGCTGTCAGGCCTTTGAGATGTGGCTCAGAGAATCTTTAATCTTTGCACAGAAGCATTCTCCTTCTCTTTCATGCTATTCGAATCAATCTTCAGCGACATTACCAAATAAAGGGCGATTGCTTTATATACTCCTTGCACTTCTCACCTTGCTCTTGTCAGCCCTGGCTCAAATGCATTCAGTGTGGCCTAGTTTGAAACAGCCTGAGTAATGCAATCACTTTAGGCTTAAGGAAGGACTGGCACTCACAGTGGGAAGTGGGCCAGGGCCGGCTCCAGGCACCAGCTTAGCAAGCAGGTGCTTGGGGTGGCCACTCCAGAGAGGGGCGGCACGTCGAGCTATTCGGCAGCAATTCGGCGGAGGGTCCCTCACTCCTGGTTGGAGCGAAGGACCTGCTGCTGAATTGCCACAGATCGCGATCGCGGCTTTTTTTTTTTTTTTTGGCTGCTTGGGGCGGCAAAACCCCTGGAGCCGGCCCTGAAGTGGGCCCATTTCATGCCAGCAGCCCCGTCTCTAAAGAGGCCTGTGAAACCTTTGCGAAGGTGCCCTGTGATTGCATCCCCAGGTTGATGAAGCTTTATGTCGGAGGCAGGGGGAGCGAGGAGAGGTACCAGTGACCTATATCCCCATGATAGGCATCTCTGCTCTCCCGAACTCCAGAACGGTCCAGGATCAGTGAGGTTGTACAGGGGATTGTAATGCTGGGGGATGGGGTGGGGGGGAAGATTGTGAAACACTGTCCCCTACTGGATAGAATTAGAACTGCAATTTGTGCATCAGTGGCCAAGTATTACAAACCTACCCTTAGCTTGTTACTTAAGGTGCACTAGACATGCTGGGGAGCTGCTCACCTTAGCAAGTGAATTATGGGCGAATTGATGCCCTTCATTTTAAAGCTCTGGAACTATATTGCTCTTAATTACTTCCCCCCACCCCTCCTGGAAAGCACGCGCTGCTTCGTGACTGGCTCCCTGCTGATCTCTTTGAACCCGTCTCTCTTTACTCACAGCATCACCACGCGTTTCATGAGATCAAACCAGTCGTGATTCAGGTAAAAGGCGAGCTAGATTTTCCTACGCAGTGACTGCTTTGCTAATTAGCTTGCACGGCGCACAGTCTCCACCGTTAGGGCCAATGCTCCTTGAAAACGTGATTGCCAAGACATGCAGAACAGAAGGTGCGTTTGGAGGCGGGGGGAAGTGCTTTCTTCTAATATGGTGGGCCCACCTTGCAAAGACTGGTACACGAGTTGCCCCTGTAGCATTTGCACGCTCACCCATCATGCATGCCATTAGCCGGACTGCGCGCACGAATGGAGAGTTCTGCATGCACAACGGTGTCTGTTCAACCTTTGAGATCACAGCTCAGGAGCTGGGCTTTCATTTCACACACTTTGGCCTTGATCCAACTATGGACACGTTTCCATTAACGTCAACGAGTGTTGGCTCAAGCCCTCTGGGAAGTAATGCCAATTCATGCCTCAAAATTTGTATTTTTCTTCTTAATCCTGAATCTTCAAGTGGCAGGATCCCTTCTCAGTCTGCTCGAGGCCTGACAGAGTCTTAATGGTTAGCACTGCTCAGGTCGGGCTGTGCACTACAACTGAGATGCACATGCCTGAATCTCATTCATGGATTTAAGGCTTGTGCATACAGCTCAGTTTGTGCATTTTCTCTTATGTGATGACTGGTTTACAGGCCTTGACTGTAGACAAGCAAATGCTTAACGCTCCATATAACAGCTGCCAAGTTTGGAGCTGTGGTTTAGCTGAGACAAGATGGCCGATGTTAGTATGTGGGTCCAGTGCTTTTCTTGGCAGGGGGCTAAGAAGCCACCCCTAGCCCCTGCTCTTGGCCCACCAAGATTCCCGCTAGTGGCCCGTGAAGGTGGTAGAGGAGCAGGGGAGGGGTCTGGGTTTGCTCCTCACTCTGAGTCCCAGCCCCTCTCAACCCCTGCGGGTTCTTACCCTCTTCCCCCTTGGGTGGAGAACTTTCAGTCCTTAAACGTTGGGGGAGGAAGTCAGGAGAAAATGAAGGCCCAGTGGAAATGACGCAGATTTTGGATCCAGACATCAGAGCACTTACTTGAGCGTGGGTGGGGTTTTTTTGTAGAGAAACAACAATGGTTCAAGGGAGACACTAGATTTGTTTATAGATAAACTGATGGCTCCAGGGAGGATACCACAGTTGTTTTGTTCAGGCTAGACAATAGGAACTGCTCATTCCTGGCTCTGGGCGGTGTCCTTTCCAGGGAGCTCACAATGCAATTAGGCAGCTTCAGTATTGTGGATCCCAATCAAGGATTTATTACTAGAATTGGTCTGTCAGCTGCTGAGCTGGGGGTGTGCAGGCGTGAGTTCATTAACAGCTGGAGCAGAGAATTCCCATCATGCACTGCTTCCCTGCTTTTCTGGTCCCAGAGTTCCCTGCGGTTCTTGCCTTGGAATCTCTGTTCTCCTCTGTTTGCTAATGGAGATGCCTCCCTGTCCCATCCTTGATGGGAATGAGGCCAGGGGAGTTTCCTTAATCCTGTCGCCCTTGTCTGGAGGGGTTTGTGTGTGTCTCCCACGGCCTTTTCATGGTTCTTTATAAGTCTTTCTTCTGATCGGCTTTGGTTCAAGCAGCAGCTGGGGGTGGGGGTGTCCTTCATGAGTCAGACAGGCTGGATACTGCGCCCTGGTTCCCCACGAACACAGAGCTGACCCGTAACACAATAGGGCAGGAACTGCCTTCCTGCTTTGTACAACACCAAATATGCCAGCAGGGTAAGGGACAAAGGAGCTTGCAAGTTGCCAGTGTCCTCTGTAGACCTGAAGAATCTGGGTCATTACAAATTTTCCCACCTCACTGTTTACCACTCCCCTTCCGGAGCATACAGATGTATAAAAACCGGTGCTGGCCTCCTTGGAGCATCCTGCTCTGAGCTCCCTCCAATTGACTGTTTAGTCCTACTCTTACACAAGTGGGGCATTGCTCAGTATAAGCCACAACACCCTGCCACGGCGGAGATGAAGACATGTTTTCCTGGCTGCTTCCCTAGGCTGACGGACAGAGAGACTTTAAAAAGGGAATTCCAGTGACAGCACCCGGTTTCTCTACACCAGACTTGTTTTGCTGGAACCCACTCTCGTCTCCTGCCCAGCGGTTTCATTCTTTATTGTGTTTAGAAGATGAAGGCTGAAAGCAGCCGTCCCCAAAATGTTAAGGGTCGTGCCCCTCCCTTACACTTGTCTGCGACACACACACACACACACACACACACACACACACACACCCAAGCTGGGAGTGGGGTGAGATGCAGACAGGGGTAAGGGGGCTGAGCCTGGAGCAGCAGCTGGGGTGGGTCTGGGGGCCAGGAACAGGGCCATAGCCAGGCCTGAGGCTGGGCTGGGACAGGAACCATGCTGAGACTGGGATGGGGCCAGGCGTGGGGCCAGGGACATGGCTGGGGGCAGGACCAGAGCAGACTGGGGGCAGGGAGGGGCTGAATGGCACTCCCTCCCTGCCCCTGTGGGGGCTGGCCTGGGCCTCGCTCAATCCTCTACGTCTCCCTAGGGGGTTGTGCCCCACAGTTTGGGGACCTTTGGCTTAAATGGATCACACTGACAGCACACACTGTACTGTTTGCAATGCAGGTGCTTTGAAATCTAATGGCCATGCAAATGCTTGCAGAAACTACACATGAATTCTTGACTGGCAGGGCATACAGTGGCAAATGCAATTCCGCCTTTAATTTATCTTTACAACTGCCTACAAAATCATTTCTCTGCCCCAGAAATTCAATTACTGGAGTACAGAAGAGAGACTTCTTTTGCTGCAGAAGGTGAAGTGGGGAGCATAGGGCTTCATGCAAAGTTTACTGAACTGAAGAGAAAACCTCCCGTAGACTTCAATGGCTTTTGGATCAGGCCCATATGGTACAAGCTTCCCAAACTGGCCTTAACCAATGCCTCTAAATGAAAACCAAGGCACTGACCCTGATCACGCTTGGCCAGTTTTCCTCCATAACAAGTCCCAGAGCAGCTGGAAGACTTACGATAATCTTGTAGTTAAGGCACTGGAATGAGATTCAAGAGATCTGGTTTTGATTCCTGCACGAAACAATCCTTTTTTTGTCTGGCGTGTCTATTTAGTAGAGCTGGTCATATTTTTCAAACAAAGAGAACTTTTTTTCAAAAAAAGCCTATTTTTTAAAAAAGGTTGCAAATCAGTGTTTAACTATCCCACTTTTTCTGATGTTTTTTACTGAAAGAGTAGCCAACTTTTAATATTTACCAATAACCTGATTTTCGGTAAAGAAAAAAGTCAATTTTCATAACATTTTCAATAAAAACTGCATGTAAAAAAAAAGATCACGAACATTTAAAAAACGAAAATTGATCTGTTACAAACCCTGTCAAATGAAAGCTTAGAAATTTGGGAATTCATCATGGAATTATTTGTCCATTTTTAAAACTAGTTCTGCCACTTAGATGATAAGCTATGCAAGGTAAGGGCTGTCTCTGACCACATGTTTGTACAGCATCCCAAAAAATGCTCCCTACCCCCAAGCTTGGTTGGGATCTCTAGGAACTAAGGAAATACAAATAATAATCCAAGATCAAAATGTTGCTGCGAGGATAATCATTTCTAACGCAGAATCCAAAACGACGATTTGCAGTCCAAGGAGCTACGGTTCCTCTGTTGCTTTCTGATTGTTCTGCCATGTGCTGCCTTGCTTGTTTGACTAACAATGACAAAATAAAAGGGTGGTTGCTGGGGAGATGGCACAGATTCTCTGTGCTTCATAAACTTGCAGCATCCCCAATGACCATCTCAGTGCATCAGAGACCTGTCATGTCCCTTAACCTTTACAATCCTGGCTCATTGCGATGGATGGTCATTTGCAGGCAAGTTATTTGTCCTACCTTGTAGCACTTACTGATTGTCGTAATTAATCGATTTGTCTCTCTAATAAAATCCAGAATATCTGCAGCCCACTTAATCAGGGCTACCTGAACTGGAGGTGAGGGCTTAATGAGTCTCTGCTAATGGTCCCCACAAAGTAATATTTTCCATATCTTCTGCCGTCAGCCAAAGGAGCCAGTATTTATATTTACACTCAGACTCAGGCTCTTTGAGACCAGACAAGTTAGCAATGGGTTGGGTGACCATATTTCCCAAAGGGAAAATGGGACACCACGTGGAGCTAGCCCGAGAGCCCGCCCCCCCTCTGCAGGCAGGGCTAGTCCGAGCCATTCACGCCCCCCCCCCCCCCTTGTGGGGCTAGTCCAAGCCGCTTGCCCGAGCCCTGCAGCCCCCTCCCCATGTGGGGCTGGCATCACTGCTTGCCCAAGCCCTGCCTGCCCCTCTGCATGGGGCTGGCATCACCGCTCGCCCCCCCCCCCGCCGCATTCCTCCAGACTTATTTGACAAACGTGGGCATTTGTCTTGTTTGCTCTTGGCAACTGATCAAGCTGGCAAGAGCAAATGAGACAAATGCTCACTTCTGCCAAAAAACATTGGGACGGCGGGGACAGGGCTTATAAAGGGGACTGTCCCAGCCAAAGTGGGATATATGGTCACCCTAGCAATGGGGAGAAGTGTAATGGCAATCCAGTTCATCGTGCCTTGGGCAGCTTATCTGAGGGATGGGGAGCAGGGGGCGGAGAAGCAGCCGATCAGGCATGTTGTGATTGCTCACTGTTGTCCTGGCCTTTCTAAGTACATGTGTCAGAGGTTAGTGACTGCTGACAGTAGCCCTCCAGGTGGAGAAAGCCCTGTTTGGCAGTGATTTTTATGAACACACGTCAGTTTCCGTCAGCTCAGCTTGGGTTTTATAAATCACAGACCAGCAGTGAATAAGGGATTTATTTCCTATTTCAGATTATTTATTTTTTTTTAATATTTCTCAAACTGGAGGGGAAAAAACCCCCAAAACCCAAACAACCCAGCAGCTTCTAGGGACCTTGTCAAAGCTATTGGGTCTAAATCTCTCTCTCTTGACAGCAGTCGTACCTTTCAGTCTTGCTAGGTTAGGGGCCTCTTCCTGAGAAGCTCTGATCTCCCACAACTCCCACTGAAGTCAAGGAGAGCTTGCGGTGCTCAGTACCTTCCAGGATTAGACCTTCAGAGATTTGGGAAGACTTTTTGATGGGGAAGTCAATCAGATAGGAGTGGTCACAGCAGTGCGAGGACAGCAGAGCTCTCATAGGAGAAGTTCATGGAGGGATATTTTTTCCCCATAAAGCTTTTGGAAAGTCTGCTTAGGGCTTGTGAACATGGACGGCTTGACAGTCCCAGAGACCGGAGTTTCCTCTTTATGCACAGACCAGGCAGAGGTCTGATCCATTCCAACCACTGCTGCTAAAACAATCTCCCCGGCTCGCCACTCTGACCTCTTCTCTGCGCCAATCCCCTGGGCCCCCTTCTCCACTTCAGCACACACGAGCTTCTTGTCTTTACCTTGAAGGACCTTGACGACAGACCCCTCTCCCTCATGTAGCTGGTCTATTGATTCGCTGTCCCCTTGGCACTCCTAGTGCTCCCAGCCCATCTCCTTCATCAAACAATGTTGTGCTTTCCCCCCTGCCAGCCCTTATGCATGAGAAAAACTCCCGGGAAATATCTATACAGTCACCAGCCTTCAAATCCTTTCTTAATGTCCCATGAGAACAGGTGGACCTGTGGTTAGGGTGCTAGCTCAGGGCCCAGGCAACCCAGGTTTGATTTCCTGTGCTGCTGAAGACTTCCTCTTTGGCAAGTCAGTTAGGCCCAGCAGCTATAAGTCAAGGGGAGTTAGATGTCTAAATACCTTTGATGATCTGGGCCTTAGCCTCTCTGTGTCCTAATTACATCACATGAAAGATTGAGAGGCCCTATGGTAACAGGAACCCTGCGAGCACCTAAGAACTTGACTAGCCGTGACTAGGCAGCTGGCAAGCTATGGCTGCAGAAGAGCTTTTCCACTGCACTGTTCCTTCCCTCTAACCCAACTGTTGGGTTCATCCAGCTGTTCCTTCTGGTCTCCAACTCAGGCTGCGAGCTCATCGAGGCAGAGGCTCATTTCACTTCATGCCTGCACAGCACAAGGGGGTCCTGATCACTTGACTAATGCCTCTCTACTGTAACATAAATGGTCAGTATTGTTAGGTTGTGAAGTGCTAGCGGCTACCTGCAGGGTGGGTCCTGGATTCAAAGACAATGACAGACCAGTGGGGCTGTCAACCATTCTTTTCAGGCTCAACAGAAGGAGCAATCAAGACCCTTGATGAAACAAGGACAGCGGCATACAGTGGATATGAGTGCCCAAGGACTAGAACACATGACAGGTCAGAGCTTAGCCAAGGGGACGCTGGGGTTTGCCTAATTGCAAATGTGGGGGCTAGGATATCAATTTTTAGCCTGTGTGCGCTGGAGGCAGAAAAGCCTGGAGAAAGAGCTGTGAGTGCGACCCTGAGAGGAAGCACAGAGTTTCTTGGGCACTGAGCTTGCTGGAGTGGCAGGCGTGGGGATTTCTGAGCAAGGAAACTGACGGCTGTTTGTTTCTACTCCACTCAGGACTTCGTGTGCATTTTTTATAAATAAACAAGATCACACTAAACATATCCCTGACTCAGAGCATCCATTTCGCCTTCTGATGGAAACATCCCGCAAGGCACCAAATATTAGCTGACCACTCAGATCAAAGAGGCAGTAGAGGTAATAAGAAATGAACGAACAGAAATCCTGAATTCCGATGGATCAAAAGACTCAGAAAAGGAAGCCGTGTAAGTTAATGCCACTCCAAAGCTGCTCTGCTAGCCTGCTCTAGGAAGCGCCTGCTTCTCCATCTTTGCTAGTACAAATAACTGCAATATCCATGAGAACTTGCAATACCCTGTAGCCGCTACAAAGCTGTGAAGTTTTATATTCACACACAGTGTAGTTTGAGTGGTTTGGGAATGGCAGTTGAGCCTGTGAAAATCAGTTGTTTCTTTTTTTACACTGGCTTTTTTTCAGCAGTTAATGATTTCTCTCTTCCTATAAACGGCTTCAGTGGAAGGGCATTTGAGCTCTTACTGACAGTGATGAAAGGGTATTTCAACTCTAACTGACACCAAAGCAACGGGATTGCACTTAGATTCCTCTTGTGGCTTGCCAAGGATTTAACTGGTAAGTATATGTAAGTAATTATTTTATCACCTGAATATACCCAAGCCACGCTCAGACTTGATACACTTAGGCCCCGATCCTGCAGAGATCTGGTTGAATGGATCCAATTGCAAGACTGGGGCCTTAGCAGAAGAAACATAATATCTATCTATCTATCCCTGTACACCCCCTCTATCTATCTATCTATCTGTCTATCTATCCCTGTACACCCCCTCTATCTATCTATCTATCTACAATTTTTTAATCTCTATTTTCTGTTATGGAACTGATAAAGATGTTAGACAAGGACAAAGTTTTCTCTCAGTCAGGAGATGTCTTTCTCCTAACATCTTCCCAGCGCTCTTTGTCTGTCTCACTCTCATAGTGTATCCTGTCTGACACCTAGATTGTATGTTCTCTGGGACAGGGACTGTCTTAATTATTTTTCTGTACAGCACCTAGAACAATGGGGCCCTGATCCTTGCATGTGATTCCTAGAAGCGACCATAATAGAACATAACTTTGTCATAGTATCTTTCCCCAATCTGAACCTTAGAGTCTAAAAGTTGGGGTACTAGCATGAATTCCTCTAAGCTTAATTACCTGCTTAGATCTGATAAGCTGCCACCAATCAGGAATTCCAGTGCCTGATACACTCTGGTCCCCCCAAAAACCTTCCCTGGGGACCCCAAGACCCAAATTCCTTGAATCTCACAACAAAGGGGAATAAACTATTTCCCTTCCCCTTCCTTCCTTCCTCCCAGCTCTTTCCCGCCCTGGGTACACTAGGAGATCCCCGTGATTCAAACTCCTTGAATCACCACACAGAGAGGAATGTTACCTTCCCCCTCCCTCCTCTTTTCCCTTCACCCAGAGGCAATACAGATTCAAACTCCGTGAATCTAAAACAAAGAGGAAATTCACCTTTCCCTTCTTCCCACCAATTCCCTGTTAAGTACAGACTCAGTTCCCTTGAGCCTCAACAAGGGGAAAAATCAGACAGGTCTTAAAAGCAAAACTTTTAATAAAAAGAAAGAAAAAAGGTAAAAGTTATCTCTGCAATTTAGGTGGTAAAAGTTACAGGGTCTGTCAGCTTATAGAAACTGGAGAAAAAGCCTCCTCCAGCAGAAATACAATTTAAAATACTTTCAGCCAAATACACATTAGAACTTTACCAGCCAGATACACATTTGCAATAAAGAAAAACAATCAAAAAGACTAAACCGCCTTTCTACCTTTTGTACTTACTAAATTTGAACAGAAGATTAGAGAGCCTGTAGGTACGTGTGGTTACTCTCAGAACCCAGAGAGAACAAAGCCAAACCCAAAAAAACACAAACAAAGGCTTCCCTCCACCGAGATTTGAAAGTATCTTGTCTCCTGATTGGTCCCCTGGTCAGGTGTTTGGTTCCCTGTTTGTTAACCCTTTACAGGTAAAAGAGACATTAACCCTTAACTATCTGTTTATGACAAGCTTAACAAAGGTTAAGGGGTGACTTCATTACAGTCTATAAGTATCTACATAGGGAACAAATATTTAATAGTGGCTCCTCAATCAAGCGGAGAAGATGTAACACGATCCAATGGCTGGAAGGTAAAGTTAGACAAATTCAGACTGGAAGTAAGGCATTAATTGTTAATCATGAGAGTAGTTAATCACTGGAACAATGTACCAAGGATTGTAGTAGATTTTCCATCACTGACAATTTTAAAATAAAGATTGGATGTTTTTCTAAAAGCTCTGCTCTAGGAGTTACTTTGGGGAAAGTTCTCTGGCCTGTGTTATACAGGGCGTCAGACGAGATGGGAAGTGTGTAACAATTATTATTGATTGGAGGTATGTAACAATCAAGACCCAACACAACAATTCTTAGCAGTTCTATGGCTTAATCCTGCAAAGTACAGAGTCCTCCTAAGAGATGCTGGCTACCTTCAACTCCTACTGAATTCAGTGGCAGCTGATGGAACCCGGCACCACACAAGACTGAGCACCATAGTAGCTATTACCCAACCAAATCCAAGAGCTTTATAGAAGGGAATTGATCACCTCTGCAGGACAGACTTTCTTTTCACCTTTATGTAACTCAAAAATGGGTGAATGGAGTTTGCTCACATTTCTCCCCAAACATTCACCTTCAGGTAGAGGCCGATCGTGGAAGATTTCAGCTGAAAAGAAAGTTATGGGCATGTTCAAAGTAGGGGGAAACATCAGGGTAAAGTTAACTATGAATTTCAGTGTCAGCAGAAGTTATAACTAAGCCTGACAACTCTGCTAAGTATTAGGGGCGGAATGAGTACAGATGTCTGAATCGGTGGATAGCATCGACTGCAGTAGCTTCTTCAGCTTGTCAGATTGTGATTGTGCTAGCTAGCCAGTGTTGGGTGGTTATCCAAAAGGATGGATTGGTGGTTAAAGCACTGACCTAGCACTCAGAAGATCACTGACTCTACCACTGACTTCCTGTTTGCTCCTGGACAAGCCACTTAACCCCCTTGTGGCTTAGCTTCCCATCTATAAAAGGGCAGTAGTAACCATTTCTGTCCAGTCTATTTGGCACTAAACTCCCTGGGGCATTTTGTGCATCTGCTAATGGTGTTCTGGTCTCACCAGCAACAGCCTGTGCTAATGTGTTGCCTTAAGAGTGAGCCGCGCTATCATTCCTCAGATGTTGGAAACACCCCACCACAAACCACACTCTTCTGGTTACCATGATGCCCCTTCTGAATCACCCAGAAAACTGGCATGTAATGGGAATGGGATGATTGTGGGGTGTCTGAAGGCTGAGAGCCCCTGTATTGGTGTGCCAGTAGTGGTTATACAATGAAAGGAAGCACATTTTACCTCCATGATCTTTCCCTTATGCTTGCTAGACCACAAAACTTGTAAATTTCAAGAAGAACCAAGCAGCAGAAAGCAGAATTACCCTCCACGCTGGGGAGAGGAAATTTTAGTACCAATGTTATCAAGCCAGGAAAAATGGCCAATTATCTTTACACATAACCACCTTCTGCCCACTGAGCCAGTAATCGCCATGTCTAACATTAGTCACTGAGCATGGAAAGCACTTCTAAAGTTACATACTGAAAAATGTTGCATATTAAATAAAAAGTCAAGGGGCTAGGCCCTCGGCTGGTGAGCATAGATCCATTGGATGGGATACATTTAAGAACATGGTCATATATTAATGCATATATTTAAGAAGAAACAGATGAGTGGAAGATAGAACATACAGGCAAAGTGGCCAAGTTAATTTTACGGAAGGGCCCTTCCTTTTTTGTGTTTCCTATTTACAAAATATCAACTGTGCAACCTCGGTGGGGCCTGAACTACATTTTTTTTAAACTTAATTTCATAGGTTTAAAAATACCTAAATATTCCCCTCCTTCACACCCACAGAAAGGAAGGCATCCTGCTTCTTAAAGGCAGAAATGACTTTCTTGTAAGTAAGTGCCTCATTGGAGTGTCTGTGAACATTTCATCCCTTCTGCTGCACAGCTGATGCCTGCATTCTAAGCTGCATGGCTTTACCACAAGTGTCAGTGCAGCGCTTGCAAGGACTGTAACGATGCTGCCAAATGAGCACTGTGCGGCACCAGAACATGAGAAAATGAGAAACTTAAATGTGCCACTAATGGTTAATCATCAGGGAGAAAAACACATTGTGACAGCTGTAAGGACTGGACAAGTGATGGAAGGCTTCAGCTTACAAGGAAACAACTGGACAAAAGTTGTCCAGTGCCTTGTAGAATTGTAGCTAAAAGCATCCACTTCTTGACTCATTCGTGCACAAGCCAAATTCTGCTGTTACGCTGCTAAAAAAATAAATAAAGACAATAACTCTAGTGACCTCGGTGGAGTCACTGGACAGTTACTGAGAGGAGAATTTGGCCCAACATCTCAGAAATAGAGAGATTTTGTAATTTACAGAAAGCCTGTCCTACAAATGCTCAGTGTAGCATTGAAGAGTCATAATTTATCATTTGCCACCTGTGATCCATGGAACAAGTAACACACCCTCATTCTGTTCTGAAGAGTAGCCTGGACTCCACTTACAAGTGTAATGTATTTGCTCCCAAATCATTAGTGCTGTTGGTCTGTTTTTCACCCAAGAGACCAGAAATGCCCTTAACAACGTACCTGCGGGGCTGGATTTTTGTTCTGTATTTGTACAGTGCCTAGCACAATGGGTCATTGTCCATGACTGGGGAAGGGGGAGCAGGGCTCCGAAGTGCTACCACAATACAAATAAATGACCAGTATCTCTTTGTCTTTAGTGCAGTGTTTAGTGCTCTGAAAGGGCCTCTCCTCACTCCACAGATGGCCTCCCTGTGTATTTAGAGGCAGATCTGCTTGCTTTCATGACAAAGGCCAGTATTTCAACTCCTGTTAACATTGCAGAGGCAGGACAGAGGAGGGGATCTGGATTCAGCAGGAATGTCCACTGCTCTGATTTTGAAACTATAATCCCCATCCTCATCCTGCTGTGGCATCATTCTGGGGATGCATCAGAAATCCCCCCAGAGTCCCCTACGCTCCCCACTTACCCGTTGTACATTTCTTAGTCGCTCCAAAGGGATACCAGGCTGTGGCAGATGTACCCCGCCCGAGCACCTGAGACACAGATGCAGTGAACAGGACAAGAGCCGCAGCCCCTCCAAACTAATTTAACTCGTCCCGAGTTCCAGCAGGCAGCAGTTCTGAGGAGCTAGCATTCAAGGCTGGAGCATTGGATGCATCATGTTTCTTTTCCTGCTAGCACCTGAGTCTCGGTATGGACAGAGATTCACTGGTGCTTCATTAGCTGTGTGCAATTATATACGACACAGCACTTTATGGTTGCTGTTTAGATGGAAGAGGCTCTTCGGCAGACATCTCTGCAGAGGGGTTTATTAGTGTGTGTGTTTGTGTGTGTGCAGTAAATCTGCCTGGAGCCATGGCTGAGTGAGTGTCCCTGTCAGCTGCTTGCAAACACCAGGATGAACGATGAAAATAACAGGCTAGATGGGGTGTAGCTCCTGAGGAAGGTTGAGGCAGCCGGGCAGGAATTGGTCACTGATCCAGAATCCCTGACAGTGTAAAATACCAGGCTTCACTCTACTACAGACCCCTGGCAAGACTGCTAGGCCCTGAAGTAACATAGCCAGGTAATATGGAGATAGATCAGGGAGTCTCAGACCAGGCTGCTCTGCTGTCAGTGCTACAGGAGTGCCTTTGCCGTACTGCAGCGAGTCCCTTGTTTGAACAGAGCCTTCAGAGCAACTTTAACAGCTCTGCTTCTCCGACAGGCCATGTCTCTACATTGCGGGTGACCAAGGAAATGGGCACAGCTCAGAACAGCAGGTGGCCGGGGAACGTGGGTTTGTAGACCTGCTGCTAACAGGTCCAGACTTTAGAGGACTTGGAATAACAGGCTCCATCATGCAGCCACGGACGCCAAGGGAGAGGTCTTGCCGCCGGTTTGAACTGGACACAGGGTCATTCTCTAATCTGCCCCTAGGAAGGGCTTGGGGGATGTTAGTGCCCCTTTGCTCTCCCCCTCCCGTAGTATTTGTTCTCCACCCACCCTCATTTTCCCCTCGCCCTCTAGTTTCGGTCCCTCTGCTGAGTGTTTCTCTCTGTTCCTCTCGCATTTTCCATCGCTCCAGTGGGCTCTCGCTCCCTGGGGACTTCGCTCATTTTCATCCGCCCTGTCGGTTTGCTTTGCCTGCTCTATTCCTTTAATAAATCTCCTTTTCCTCAGCGTCCCCAGGAGGGGCTCCCGTGTCACCTGTGTCCCCCCCGTCTGTCCCCCACCCCTTTGTCTGTCTCCCACCCATGTCTGTCTGTCCCTTTCCTCTCCACTTCTCCATCCCCCACCCCTCCCCTGTCTGTCTGTCCCCCACCCATGTCTGTCTGTCCCTCTCCTCTCTGTCTATCCCCCACCCATGTCTGTCTGTCCCTTTCCTCTCCACTTCTCCATCCCCCACCCCTCCCCTCTGTCTGTCCCCCACCCATGTCTGTCTGTCCCTCTCCCCTCTGTCTGTCCCCCACCCATGTCTGTCTGTCCCTCTCCCCTCTGTCTGTCCCCCACCCATGTCTGTCTGTCCCTTTCCTCTCCACTTCTCCATCCCCCACCCCTCCCCTCTGTCTGTCCCTCACCCATGTCTGTCTGTCCCTCTCCCCTCTGTCTGTCCCCCACCCATGTCTGTCTGTCCCTTTCCTCTCCACTTCTCCATCCCCCACCCCTCCCCTCTGTCTGTCCCTCACCCATGTCTGTCTGTCCCTCTCCCCTTTGTCTGTCCCCCACCCATGTCTGTCTGTCCCTTTCCTCTCCACTTCTCCATCCCCCACCCCTCCCCTTTGTCTGTCTCCCACCCATGTCTGTCTGTCCCTTTCCTCTCCACTTCTCCATCCCCCACCCCTCCCCTCTGTCTGTCTGTCCCCCACCCATGTCTGTCTGTCCCTCTCCCCTTTGTCTGTCCCCCACCCATGTCTGTCTGTCCCTTTCCTCTCCACTTCTCCATCCCCCACCCCTCCCCTCTGTCTGTCTGTCTATCCACCGCCCCCCCCGGTGCCCTGGCAGGCTGTGCAGGAGGCCGGATCGGATCGATGGGACGAAGCCGGGCAGGTATCGGCGCTCGATTGGCCGCGCCTGGCGGCGAGCGGGGCAGCTCGGGATACAGCGAGGAGCCCGGGAACCAGGGCCCCGCCCCTCCCCGTCCGCACCGCCCAGAGGAGCCGGGGAAGGGCCGGACCCAGCCCGCCAGCCCCCACCGCCCCCAGCCAGCCCCCCCGGCGCGCGAACCCCTGAACCAGGGGGTGACCCCCATACATCTTCCTGCCCCCCATACAGCCCCTCCCCCAACCCCCCGGCGTGCGAACCCCCGAACCAGGGGGTGACCCCCATACACCTGCCTGCCCCCCCATACAGCCCCTCCTCCCCACGTGAACCACGGGTGGCCCCCAGCCAGCGCCCCTCCGCCAGCCCCCTTGGCGTGCAAACCCCCGAACTAGGAGGTGACCCCCCATACACCTGCCTGCCCCCTATACAGCCCCT
Organism: Gopherus flavomarginatus; assembly: GCF_025201925.1. Lineage (NCBI taxonomy): Eukaryota > Metazoa > Chordata > Testudines > Testudinidae > Gopherus > Gopherus flavomarginatus. Next base: position 111,727,189 of record NC_066623.1, on the reverse strand, counting down.
TCCCCCATCCCCCCCAGCGTGCGAACCCCTGAACCAGGGGGTGACCTCCCATACACCTGCCTGCCCCCATACAGCCCCCCCAGCCAGCCTTCCCAGAGCACAAACCCCTGAGCCAGGGGGTGACCCCCCCATACAGCCCCTCCCCATACAGACTCCCAGGGTGCTCCCCTCCCCCCTACAGCCCACAGCTGGCCAGCTCCCTCCCCTGGCCTGAGCACCCCCTGCCTCCGAGCTGCACCTGCGTGGGGCTGGATGGTGCTGTAGCCCCCTACGATGGTAAGAGAGGGCACCCCCCCACACACACACACTCCCATGGGGCTGCCGCACTCCTTCATTACCATCTCTCTCTCCTTCCTTCCTGCAGAGGAGAAGCCTGGCTCCCAGCCAGCTGGCTAAGAGGAAGCCAGGGGGCGATGGCTCAGAGGATGATGAGGATTGGCACCCCGAGGTGGTGAGTTCCGTACCCTGACCCTCCTTCCCCTCTGTCGTCTGGCCGGGTGGAGATCTGTTTCCAGTGCTTCTGCCTATCCTGCTCCTGGGCTGGGCAATCAGGGTAGGACCCTCCCTTGGCTGGGCTGAGAAGTGCATAGGACCAGCATATCTGCCCTCTCTCATGCACAGGCCGAGTTTTCTCAGCAGCCACCACCTCTCGGGATGCTCAGTGGTGACACTTTGGCCGACAGAGCACAGGTTCCAGTGCAGGATGGGCAGGGCAGGGCATTCCCACTCTGGAGGGCTGGGATTATGGAATTCACGTCCACTGGAAATCGGGCTGAGCCTAAGGTTCTCCACTGTTAGACCAAGCTACAAGTCCCAGTTGTTTAGGCAGGTGTTTCTCTAGACCACCAGTGAGACCCCAAACACACTGACCCTAGGAATTTAGCCATTGGCACCTGATCATCATTTTAAGAAAGCAGTTATAAACGCCCATGGAATTCAGTGGATCTCTAGGGTCCGGTCCAAAGTTTAGATCCAGACTTCACTAGAGTTTGGGAATGTTTGGAAAAGTCAAAGTATGTGTATCTCATTAGAGTTGATCTCTCTTCTTGGATAGAAAGAAACCACCACCCTCCTGGAGAAGCACTGGATGTTGGAGGGGGGGAGGCTAAATTACCAGAAATAAAGATTCATAGATTTTTAAGGCCAGAAGGGGTCATTGTGATCATCTGTATATCACAGGTCAGAGAACCTCACACCGTGATTTCTGCATCAAACCCATAACTTCTGTTTGAGCTACAGAGCATATTGTTTAGAAAGACACCCTCTCTGGAGGATGAGATGGTTTGAATGGGATCATTATAAATCATTGACGTGTGTGTGTGCGTGCATGCATGTGCGCGTCTTGTCACTTTCCTGTCTTGTCACTTTCAGCTTGAAATTTGCAGCCCTTTCGCTTCCTAATAAGAACTCTCATTAGGAGCCAATGGGATACTAAAAACACTATAATCAGTCTGCTAGCCAGCGTGGGGTGCTAACTTTTTTCATGAAGTTTGTTAACTGGAAACAAAACAAATGCGTTTTTGCCAACCCATATTTCTGCTAGGTGCACCCAAATACTGCATAGTTTAGCAATGTGACAGCATTAGTTTTGGAGGGGCTGATGGATATATTTAGAATTAGAGGAGTATTTTAAACACATTCACTTCTGGGTAGGTAACATTTTGGGCCCATAGACCTTGGCAGTGTCCTTACAATGGCAGTGAGTAATGATGTTCTGTTTTCAGACTTACTCAGCTGGCTGGCTTTATTGTCTGTGTGGTTAGATGCTTATAGAGCATGACAGGGATACATTTATCCTGTGTTGGTCTCTCCGGATCATCGGCAGCCTGTCCTGATTTTCTTTCTTAGACACCGAAGAAGCGGAAACCTGGCAGTGAGAGCCAGAGCTGGGAATGTTATGTGTCACCTTTCAGGAAACCCTTGGCCCAGTTGACCAATCGACCTCACTGCCTTGATAGCAGCAAACATGTAAGTGGATCACTCGAGGGCATATTGTCAGCACATGTCAAAGAGTATTGCGCACTGTACATCTGTGATCAGAAGGGCTCACGCACTTCTGTTAGGTTCTACATCTTGGGCATTATCTGTACACGTAGCACTTATGAAAACTCGCATTGAGTCCATGGGATTTCCACGTAATGAGGGCTTGCACCATTATTTACATTATAGTAGCACCTAGAGGCCTCACCTGAATTCAGGGTCCCACTAGGCCAGGCACTTTATTCATAATGAAGTTCACACAACTTGCCTATGGAAATATTCAGTGGTGCAGTCTAGTAATAGTAACGTATTTAAGCAAGAAGTGTATGATGCTAAGATGTTTAATCGAATGAAGTGGTATTAGTCAGTTTCATGTTTTGGAGAGTCCAAAGGGAAAACATTAAATATGACTTTAAAATATCTGGGATTGAAACATCAGTGGGAATTGGGAGCGCTCAGCACTTTGTAGGACTGAGGCCTTAGCAAATGGCTTCTTTGTTATGTAGCCATCTATGATAGCAAATAACTTGAATGTATATTTTTCTTTCTCTATTCCTAGGAGGCATTTATCCGCAGCATTTTGTCAAAACCCTTCAAAGTACCCATTCCAAATTATCAAGGTAAAATGAAGGGGGTTTAAGAGATCTATATCAAGTCTGCATCCCATGAAAAAGATGACATTTTGGTTTGTCAGACAGTGATATTTTCCTCCTTTTGTATGTGTTGTTAGTTTGAACAGAAAAATATAGACCCATTAGTGAAGCAGTCTTATTTTTTATTAGTATTTAGTTTGGATAATCCTACATTTCAGTACTGGATTCTGTATTACGATGGTTACATATTTTACAAAGTACCATAGGCTTGTATGCCATGTTACTGAACAAAACTGTGAGACAGGTTTCTGGCCCAAAGAGTTTACAGTCTAAATAATACCCTCAATGTCACTAACCGGAGGAACAATGTATGTGAAACCAATAAACTTGCACTAGTTTTCTTTATACTTGGCTTGATATTTTAAGTCTCTAGGTGATCTTTTTAATAAGCTGTGTGTGATAGCTTCAGCTGTTCTTAAATATTTGGAGCACAAACTTCTGACTGGAACAAATGGGACCGTTTCCTCCCCTTGATTCAATAACAGGTTAACCATTTTCACTCAAATGTTATTTAATGAAAAACCCACATTTGGACTGAGACCAAGAAGGGTAATTATCAACCCAAAAGGAACTTATTTGATATAATGCTTAGCAGCTGAAAAAGCAGGTTTGAAAGGAATTTGGAATTAAGCCTTATTTGTAACGGGTGTAGTCCGTGTCTTCACAGCATATATTTATGGTGGGAATCACTAGATGGCACTGTTACACGTTATCATCTTTTCTTAGCAGGCGAGCAATGTGCAGTCTTTTAAGAGAACCTGGATTGTTGTTTTGTGCTGAATGTTCTTTTGGGGGAGCTGTTGCAAGCAGCAGGAGATTATGCTTCATTGTAATGTCCCTAACTAGTGTCAATCCTTGGAGCAGAATTGCTTCCTGGGAACCAGGCATTGATGTTTGGGCAAAGATTTCTGAAGGAGGGCTTTCCCCGTGTGCCTTTTATGCCCACTTCTGTTCCATGACTGGTGTATCTGTGTAAATAAATTACACTAAGAAAATGCCCAGTTTCCAAGTCACTAATTTCCACTCTTAACAGGAAGCTCTCCTGCAAGGCCGCAACATCTTCTGCACGGCAGAGGAGGGTGACAGTACAGTCGATTATGTGATATCATTACAAGATATGGCAGTCCACTGTTAAATGTAGTGCTGTAAAGGTAGCTGCTAATGGTCACATCCTGCCCTGGGATAAATGCGTGCAACTCCCTCTGAGCTCTGAATTGGTATCTGAGAGGAGGATTTGGGCCAGTGGTTTGTGAGATGCCTAGTTGTATATTTACTGTACTCCTAGAACATACAGCCTTTGGCCCTGCTTGTCATTATACAAGGCTAAATTATGGCCTTGAAGAGCCTAGGGACATCTTCAGCACTCAAATGCTGTGGAAGTGCCTGTATTAGATGTAATGCATCTGCAGGACTGGCAGGGGAATGTAGTCAGTCCCCCCATAGCCCGCTCAGTCAGTGTTACCCAGTGTGCAGAGGGGGTTGGGTTGTGACTGTGCATCTGCCCCACCAGTGCTCCCCCACACTTTGCACACAGATTATTGCTGCCTCTGTGTGAGTGCAGTGGGTGACAGGGCTCCCTGCCCTCCCTCTCAATGCACCCATAGAGGGCTATCCATCAGCTGGCTCGTAGAGCACATCTAAGCTGCTGGTGCATGCAGCGTTGGCTTCCTCTTGAATCTGTATTCTGCTGGCATCACACTGTAAACAGCATGTTGAGCCTCCTCCTTCGGGGCAGTGGATTGTATCCGAATTCTCAGCCTTTTGCACGGCTCAGTTTTTTCTGGGAGGAAGCAACTGGCAATCCTTTGAATCCTGCCTGTGATTGTTTTCAGGGTCGCTGGGCTTGAGGGCCCTGGGCATCAAACGGACAGGGGTAAGGACTGCGCTCCATGACCCTTTTGAAGAAGGGGCTCTGGTTCTTTATGAGCCCCCGCCACTGGGCGCACATGACCAGCTGAAAATAGACAAGTGAGTTACCCACAAAGCAGGTATTGTAGCTCCAACTTCATTGACTTGTCTTCCATTCCCAAAAGGCTCTGAACCAAATTTGGATCAGAACTTTGGAGTTAAATTTGGTTCCGAGCCTTGTGGCTCTGGAATGTCTCTAGCTTGTACCGAAGGAAGGAACATATCCATGTCAGGTCATTTGTGGTGTTCCACCCACGGGGTTGACTTGTGGGTAAGCCCAAGGCCCATTGTACACTTCAGTCCATTCCTAAGAGGGCTTTATTCCCTGTCAGTTGAACATTTCAGTGCTCAGTCAGGATATGTCAGCATTAAGGTACAAGCTAACCGAAATGAGGAACTGAAAACTGGGGATTAGAATGGGAACTGTCAGGCAACCTTACCTAGAGTGGCCACTGATGCGCCCATTGCAGAGACGAGGCTATCTTTGATAACCATTACTTCACTTCCAGTAACAGTATGTCAGAGAGGTAGGATGGTCCAATGTTTAGAGAACTAGCCTAGCACTAGGGAGACCGGGATTCAGGTCCCTGGTCTGTTACAGACTGCATTTGTGACCTTGGGCAAGTCACTTATTCCCCCTTTGTACAATGGGAATAACAGCATGTGAGAATAACTACATTAAAGATTGTGAGGTGCTCAGATCCTATGGGAATAAGTACCTAGGCTAGATATGTTCTGTAACCTTCATCTAGGAGTTGCAGGATATTTCAAGTTTGTAACATAGATAATAGTGCTAAAGTATTCAAGCCACAGCATCTAGTCATAATGTGGCTGCCCTGGGACATGGTCACCAGCCATTCCTGTATTGTGGTGGGTGCGGGCAGGATTTGCTGGCAGTTGCCTTCCTTGTGTTGCTTACCAGGAGTCCTCAGAACAGCAGCAAGCAAAAAAAAGCTGGGATCAGTGCATTCATTCTGCTCTCTTTCCTTTCTTGTTTGCCTCCTGCAGGGACAAAGTGCCAGTCCATGTTGTAGTGGACCCTGTTCTCAGTCACGTTTTACGGCCTCATCAGAGAGAAGTGAGTTTTGTGGGAAACTACTTTGAACTTGTCCATCAGGAGTTCCCTAATCTCCACCTCAAGTGCTTAAACTTCAGAGAATTCTGGGCAGATGGGTGGAGGGAGGCTATACAAAACCACACTGCCACCTTCACTAGGAAGATCTGTTTCTAACTACAGTAATGGCAACTGCAGCTGAATAGATTTAAGGTCATCCTTAAATATGCCAAAGACCTATTCCCCCTAGAGATCGTTCCTCTGCTGTGGCACATTCCATTCCCCATATAAAAGGGCTGAGATATTGTGGTGTGGGGCCCTGTAAGAAACACTCAGATAGGTTCAGGGTCAGTTGGATGTTAAACTGATACGATGCTAGACCTTAGCCAAAAGTCACTATAGGAGATCAATTTATGATTGTAATTTCCAAGTAATATTAGCTGGCATTCTGGCCTGCTATACACACATCTTATGCGTATGTGTTTATAGTAGACTTACACAGTATTTAACTGTCTTTAAGTCAAGATATGTTCTTGCTCAGCCACGAGTTATGGGCTTGATGCAGGAATCACTTGATTGAATCTCTGGCCTGTTGGTCAGACTAGATGATCATACTTCTGGCCTTAAAAATCTGTGAATCTGCCTGCTTCCTGATGGTAATATTCCCCCAAATTATCTGTTACATCAGAAAAGTTACTGTCTAAAAATGACACCATCTCGCTCCACAGATCTGCTGCTGGTGTCAGATCTGCTCACTTTAGTGACTGATGTTTTCATGACTTTGGTCTAGCCCTGCAGAGCCAAATGAGGTGGATTCTGCAGTGGCTTGTGCATCATCAGTAGAACTTTAAGGAACAGATAGATCCTTCAAGGAGCTCGGCGTAGAGCACTACACGGAGCTCCTTGAGGCTTGGGGCCTAAATTCCAACCTTTGACGTATTTATACAGAGGTGTTCACCTGCAACACACCTCGGTAGGGTTTGTGTTAATACTATGGTGTGCTAGTCAGGACAAGCCCAGTTTGGCTTACAAAGCTCCCTGTGCCAGTGCAACAGTCATTGTTCAGGATAGAACCACATCTCAAGAACTTTTATCATTTCATGTTAACTTGTTTGACTCTCTAACCATAAATTATCTGAAAAGCTTTGCTCCGAAATCTCTGTTCCTAAATGTCACCTGTCAGTAATATATTTGGATCCTGGGTCAGCCAGAGTAGCTGCGCGTATGCCTTTCAGTGAAAAACATCTCTAGTCTTAGATACCAGAAACAGCAAAACCCAAGGCTAATGCGTTAAAATAAACCAAAAAACTGCCACACTCAGGCTAGGTGCCTAATAAGCTGTTGAGGATCATAATGGATACAGGACATGATCAGCGGTAGACTTATAACCAGAGGCTGTCTGGGTGCAACCTGTGAGTTCTTATGACCTTCCAAGTTAAGCAGGGTCAAGTTAGCTTTGTGCCCAGATGGGAAACCTGCAGGGTTGGTTTAGGCAGTTCAGTAGCTTGTGTTTTCCTTTCTGAGTCGATACAGGACCAGTCGGTTGTTTAAGCCAGCACGGTGCTTGTCTCAGCTGCATACCATTACCATCGTAGGTGTTCCTCAGGGACCTGTCAGTGCAGTAAGTAGGTGCTAGTCTGAGCAATCAGATTCTGCCTGCCTAATATCACTTCTGTAATTTCAGTTGGATACTTCTTCACTTCCTGTCTCAAACTGGTGTGTAGCATCGCTGTGTGTTGTTAACCAGTTATATTGGTTGTTCCGCCCCAGAGGTAGCTGCATTTCAGGGGGATTCCTCTATATAGTTAGTATAGTGCTTCGAGTCCCTTTGAGATGTGCTGTGTAAATCTGGGATACTGTGTATGACAACCTCAGGCCCACAATGCAGGGAGACTGTGTTACTGCACACGGCTTTCGTTCTGCATCCACAAGTCCATTCTAATCAACAAGCACCACTTTTCATGCAGGGTGTGAAGTTTCTTTGGGAATGTGTCACGAGCCGAAGGATCCCTGGGAGCCATGGCTGCATAATGGCTGACGAGATGGGTCTGGGCAAGACCCTCCAATGCATCACTCTGATGTGGACGCTGTTGCGTCAGAGCCCCGACGGCAAGCCTGAAATCGACAAGGCTATGGTGGTCTCTCCTTCCAGCCTGGTTAAAAACTGGTACAATGAAGTCGGCAAATGGCTCGGAGGAAGGATTCAGCCACTGGCCATTGATGGAGGCTCCAAAGACGAGATAGACCGTAAACTAGGTGTGGAGGCAACTGCGCGCAGGTGGCTTGTCTGTGTCTTGGTCTGGAGGGGTGTCTGCTAGCAGAAGGAAAAGACACTTCCACAGCTGATGTAAAGATCTAGGGCAGAGGTTTTCAAACTGGGGTTGAGACCCCTCAGGGGATCACAAGGTTATTAAATGGGGGGTCGCAAGCTGTCAACCTCCACCCCAAACCCCACTTTGCATCCAGTATTTATAATGGTGTTAAATATATAAAAAAGTGTTTTTGATGTATAAGGGGGGGTTGCACTCAGAGGCTTGCTATGTGAAAGGGGTCACCAGTACAAAAGTTTGAGAACCACTGATCTAGGGCCAGATCCAAAGCCCACTGAATTCACTGGAGGTCTTTCCATTGACTTCGGTGGTCTTTGGCTCAGGCCCCTACACCTCTGTGTTCATTCAGTGGATGATCTCCTGGTGTGAACCCCCAAAGGGTGTGTTTGGTGAGGGCGGTTTCTGAGCTTTCCTGTGCTGGAGAGCAGTCAGCGCAGGAAAGGGCAGGGGATGAGAAGCTGAGGGGAGGGACCAAAGGGCGTTGAGTGGAGGGTAGAGGGAAGGGATGGGGAGGTTAGCGGAAAAGGAGGAAGATGTGAGGGGAGGAAGCAGAAGGCCAGCAGGGAATGGAGCCAATGGAGAGATGTGTCTCAGAATGCTAAGGGGAAGTGTCTCAGATGGGTTTGTTTAGGGTAGGGGTGGGCAAGCTACAGCCAGTTTAAATTGGTCCTCGAGTTCCTGCTGGGGAGCGGGGTTTGGGGCTTGCCCTGCTCCCATGCTCCAGCCTGGCAGCAGGGTTGGAGGCCGCTCCGCGTGCGTAAGCTGAAGCTCCCAACAGCATGTCTCCCCTCCAGCTTCTACGCTTAGGGGCAGCCCTGGGACTCCGCATGCTGCCCCTGCCCCAAACGCCACCCCCGCAGCTCCCATTGGCCGGGAACTGCGGCTAATGGGAGCTGCAGGGGTGGTGCCTGTGGATGGGGCAGCGCGCAGAGCCGCCTGGCTGCACCTCCACATAGGGGAGACATGCTGCTGCTTCCAGGAGCTGCTCGAGGTTAGCGCCGCCCAGAGCCTGCACCCTGACCCCCTTCCCTGATCCCTCTCCCACACCTCTGCCCCAGCCCGAAGCCCCCTCCCACACCCTGAACTCCTCATTTCTGGCCCCACCCCAGACCCCGCATCCCCCAGCCACAGCCCTCACCCTCCCCTGTGGCCCAACCCCTTGCCCCAACCCTGATCCCCCTCCAACCCTTTGAACCCATTGGTCCCAGCCTGGAGCACCCTCCTACACCCCAAATCCCTCATCCCCAGCCTCATCCCAGAGTCTGCATCTCCAGCCAGAGCCTTTCCCCTCCCCCTCCACCAGCCTGGGGCCCCCTCCCACACCCTGAACTCCTCATTTCTGGCTCCACCCCAGAGCCTGCACCGAATCCTGCACCCCAACCCCAATTTTGTGAGCATTCATGGCCCACCATACAATTTTCATACCAAGATGTGGCCCTCAGGCCAAAAAGTTTGCCCGCCCCTGGTTTAAGGCCTGCTCAAAAGCAGTTGGAATAAATGGAAAGGCTCCCCTGGACTTCAGAGGGTGAGGAATCAGGCTCAGTTGCTATCTTCTGCCTGGCTTTCAAATATTTTTCCATTCTCTGTGCCGCTCACGTCTTTCTCTTCCTTCTCGAAGCCGGCTTTATGAACCAGCGCGGCTTGCGAGTGCCTTCCCCCATCCTGATCATCTCCTACGAGACGTTCCGCCTTCACGCCGAAGTTCTCCAGAAGGGGAGTGTCGGGCTGGTCATATGTGACGAGGTACAGAGAAGGCAGCTGGTGTTTCCCTAGACCCGTGCTGAGTTTTTTCTGCTTTCATATGGAGAAATAATCAGAAAGGCCTGGCAGCATTTGCATCTCTGTGTTGGAAGTGCTCTTGGTGGCTAGCCCACAAATGGAATGTGTGATAATATCCAGCCGCCTTCAGGCAGAGCATCCCAGGAGCTGTACGAATGGCCGTCAGTAGCACTGTCCTCACTTCACAGATGGGGAAGCTGAGTTGCAGATTGGCTAAATGACGTGCCCAGGTTCACGCTGCCCCCCGATCCTTTGCTCTGACCACGAGACCATGCTGCGTCCCATACGTTGTATACATGGCGTGTGTTGTCAGGCTGGATCTGTCTCCCCCCTCCCCCCCCCCCCCCCCCCCCCCAAACAGTAGAAGGTCAAGTGTTGGCTATGCTGAGGACAACACAGTACAGTTTAGGGTACAAAGGGCCTTCTCTTGGATCAGGACCTACAGGAGCATTGGACACTTGTGTGTGAGAAAGGATCACTTTCCTGAGTGCTGGGCTAGCAGGAGGAGCCTGACCTGTGGAGCTGTAAGTGCGAATGCTTGCCTGAAGGGGAGCCCCTGAGTGGTCTCCTGGCACTGTTGGGGGTGGGCTGGCAATACAGGGGGAGAACGTGTGAACGGCCAAGGTGAGTGATCCTTGCTTAGGCTAAGGCTCTACCATCGCTGGATTCTACTCTGCTAGGGCTGGATCTTCGGGAGCTGCCTTCGTATGAGTGAAATGTAGTTCCATTCAAAGCTTTTCCCCTTTCGTTCTCTGGTATCCAGGTTCGCATTTGTGCTAGAGCTTCGTTTCCCTAAAGGGAAAGCAAGCCAAGCAAGCCGTGCCCAGCCCCAGAGCAATGAAGAGCTGTACAGCACTCTGCCCATGCACTTAATATTTCCTCTGCCTCCCCAGAGGAGTTTCGTTGATTGCTAGTGACTCTCAGTGGCTTGATTCTGTATCTGCTATGATGCAGACTGAGATGATCCTGAATATGGAGCACATTCTTTTCTCCCTACGTACACCTCTACCTCGATATAACAAACGAAATGTTTGCTTAATTTGGGCCATATAATAATTATTATTAGGGTAGCACCTAGGAGTCGCACTAGTCATAGAGCAGGGCCTCACAGTGCCAGGGACTGTATATACCCAGAACAGAGACAATCGTGTCCTTACAGTTCAAATAAATCAGTGTTGACAGAGATCTCTTAGACCTGCTTCCTCTCATCAAGTGACACAGGATTTCCTGTTTGCTTTTTTTTCTTTTTAGGGCCATAGGCTGAAGAACTCTGAAAACCAAACGTACCAGGCTCTGGACGGCTTAAACACCCCACGGCGAGTTCTCATCTCAGGGACCCCCATTCAGAATGACCTGCTCGAATACTTCAGCTTGGTGCACTTCGTTAACTCGGGCATCCTAGGTAAGGAGCGTGAAGTTGTTAACCCCTGTGCAGCTTATAGAACCATAAAAATGTAGAGCTTGAAGGGACCTTGAGAGATCATCAAGTCCAGGCCTCTGCGCTGAGGTAGGACCAAGTAAACCTAGACCATCCCTGGCAGGTGTTTATCCAACCTGCTCTTAAAAACCTTCGAAGAGGGAGATTCCACAACTTCCCTTGGAAGCCTGTTCCAGAGCTTAATTAACCTTAGAGTTAGAACGTTTTCCCTAATATCTCACCTAAATCTCCCTTGCTGCAAATTAAGCCCATTACTTCTTGTCCTGCTGTCAATGAACATGGAGAACTAGTGATCATCGTCCTCATTATAACAGTCCTTAACATGTTTCAAGACTGTTATCAAGACCCCCCTCAGTCTTCTTTTCTCAAGATTAAACTGTGAATCAAGAGGCAGGTGGCCTAGCTGGCAGGGACCTCCCACAGCCACCAGTGCTGGAGAAGTCAGCAGCACCGGTCTTTGTGATAGGCCTGAACTGCAAAGTTCAAATGCGAATCTGAGCATTATCCTCATTTATAATATGTGTATTCCAGTAGTGTCTAGTCACCAGATTGGGTCCCAGTGTGCTAGGTGCTGTACATAATCATAGTAAGAAACATTCCTTGCCCCCAAAGAACTTACAAGCTAAATAGAGTAGGCAGACGAAGGAAGGGTTAATTATGCCCATTTCACAGATGGGCAACCGAGGCACAGAGAGAGGAAGGGACTTGCCCTGGGTCACATGGGGATTGTGTGTCAGAGCTGGGAACTAAACACTGATCTGGAGTCTCAGCCTACTGCCTTAACCACAAGACCACCCTTCCTCTTGATTTCTTTGTCCAGTAATAGTCACATCCAGGGTTTGATTTGAGACTGCTTCTGCCAAAGATGAGGAAGCTTGTGAGTCACCTCGTCACCTCATTTACAGGGGAAAGGAGAAAAGCATTTGAACAGGGGCATGGTTTGATTTGTTTCTATTTCCTCCTTGCTGGCGGGTCTAATGCTCTTATGGCTGCTTCTGCAGATTAAAATGTGCCGGCTCTGGGCTCCGTCTTGCATCCATTGCCCTTGGTAGTCCATGGTCTGGTTTATTTGAAGAGCAAAGCACATAACTAATCTGTTGGTGCTTTATGTTCTCCACTGCATCACAAGCTTCAGATTGGCTCTGATGCTGTCTGGCGGGGAGGGTGAAGGCTTGTCCCAGAAAGGCCACGTTCTGTTCAAGGGCAAGAATAAATACACCAATCCATAAATCAGTCTTTTATGTTTTGTTGCTCCTCTGAGGGCCCTGGTCTTTTTGTGGTGAACGGTAATGACGTGGCATTAAATCTATCCCTTCCTCGCCCCCACAACTCTCTCCCCAGTCCAAGAGCAATATGCGGGCTGTGTCTGATTCTGCGCCCAGAATTTCATCTGAGGGAGGATGGGATGGGGATAGAAGATGTTTTTATTTCCTCCTCTTTTTCTCCATAAGTTTTGATTTGGCCTGGGGACTTAGTACAGGGAGGCAACGTGATCGATTGTCCTGTGTCTTTGGCAACTCATGGAATCTGTTTGTGCCTCAGCACCATATTCTAGATTGGGGAGTTATAGCTTCTGGGGGTTAGGGTTAATTATACTTGAAAAGTCCTTTGGGGATGGAAATGCTGTATAAACATTAAGTGTTATTCCGTTGCTCACATTCACTTGCATTGCCTGAATTATTTCTGATGTGACAAGCAAGGGTTTAAGTGTTAAAAGCTAGAGCTTAAGTGTTTCCGTCCAGGGCCCATAACCCTGTGGCAGTGCCAGGGATGGAGGGTAAATCCACTTTTCTGTCCAAGGTTCACATGGCTGCAGGTGAGATGCTGTTGTAACATTTGTCTTTTCCCCTCTGCTGTGGACAGGGACAGCGCAGGAGTTTAAAAAGCATTTTGAAATCCCGATTCTAAAAGGCAGAGATGCAGATGCAAGTGAAGTGGAGAGGCACAAAGGGGAGGAGCGTCTCAAAGAGCTGATCAGCATTGTGAACAGGTGAGTTCGAACAGCCTCTCCTCGGAAAGCTAAGCATAAACCCTCTCCCACGTGCAGCCATTTTTGAAGATTACAGTCCGGTGTTGGAACAAGTTCTGTTGCGAGTTTTGCACATGGACTAGCTGATGAGTCAGGAGAGCCGTGGTAAAACTAAGACATAAGGAATATCCTTAATGTGCAATTACACTCTGCAAACGGACTGTCAGAATGACACTCGCGGCTCCCACTAATCCCCAGTTCATCACATGTATTCAGATTACAAGTCAAATGAAGATTTTTCTAATTGTCCCATGTTTCAAACTCCATCTGGTGTCTTAGTATCCCACTGTTTTCCTTCTGCTTCTTGCATCAAACTTTATGATAAAGATTCGACAACGAAGACAGCTGTCAACTTTCATGATGATACATAAGGCAGAACAGAACCCAGCTCACTCTCCCATAGCTGTGTTGGCTCTGTGGGGATAATAAGAATAAACCATATTTGTGCCAGTTAGGTACCTAAGAAGTTGTGGCACTACGAGCAAATCTGTTGAGTATTATTAATACTTAGCTCTTATCTAGCATGTTTCGTCAGCTGATCTCAATGCTTTTTACGAAGGAGATCAGTATCATTATCCCCATTTTACCGATGGGGAAACTGAGGTATGGAGAAGGAAAATGACTTCCCCACGTCACCCAGCAGGCCAGTAGCAAAGCTAGGAATAGAACTCAGGACTCCTAAGTCCCGGTCAGTGTTCTGTCCACTAGGTCACACTGTAAGATGGTTTCATTTTTTTACGCAGTTACTTTTCTGATTACGAATCGTAAGTAACGATGCTAACGAAATCTTTGACAGGTAACTGATTCACAGCAGAAGAGCCCTCACCGGAGTCTCCTTTGCATTCACAATGTTGCTGGAGTCTTGGTTCTATATAAGCTTTTGCAGCCATTGCAAATGCCATAGAGTGGTTTAAATTCACGGTAAATTTAATTTCACATTGTATGGCCACTCTGCAAAATTGGCCATGGCCTTGACACAGCCTGGCGGTAAAAAGGTTCAGTGAAACATGTGGCCAGGAGGGGTAGAACGTACTCCTTCTGATCCTGCTGGGCCGCTGCTTTTGTTCATGGTGAAGTGGATTTGAAGCTGCTGCTCTGGGGTCTGTTCAGTCTCTCCCGCTTAGGGCGTTCCTGACTGTCCCCCATTCAGTGTGCACGCAGGGCCGGCTTTAGACCTATTCTACCAATTCCCCTGAATTGGTCCCCGTGCCCAGTGAGAATCCCTTCCCTGGCTAGAGGCGCCTTTTTAATTTTTACTCACCTGGCGGCGCTCCGGGTCTTCGGCGGCACTTCGGCGACGGGTCCTTCGCTCGCTCCGGGTCTTCGGCGGCACTTTGGCGGCGGGTCCTTCGCTTGCTCTGGGTCTTCGGTGTCACTTTGGCAGCAGGTCCTTCAGAATTGGGCCCCGCACTTCCTAAAGCTGGCCCTGTGCGCATGGCCAGGTTTCAGTAACTCACTCATCCTGGAATCATGATACAAAAGCAAGGCACACAGAGAAGGTCAAAGATTGGTCAATTGAAATCAGTGGTGCCTATAGTCAAGGCAGCACATGAGAGAGACTGGTAGAAATACACTAAGTAGCACTTCACAGCAGAGAACCCTCAGCCTAGAAACACCTGCCCAATGCCTGCATGTAGGAACCAAGAATGCACCCATCCTGGCTGATCACACCTGCCATCATAGGGGTGAGGCATTTTCTCAGGCACTTCGGGCCTAGATTTTAAGGGACTTGTACAGTCATATTAGTCAGGGACAATATTGCAGTTCACCACTGGCTTTTTGATTTTCATGTCATCTGTGTTTCTAATCCTTGTTTCCTTCATTGCAGATGTTTGATCAGGAGAACTTCAGATATCCTGTCCAAGTACCTACCTGTGAAAATCGAGCAGGTGGTTTGCTGCAGGTACGGGACTGTCTGCCCAAGTCAAGGACAGAAAAGAGAGAACAAAAGTAAAGGCTAAACTAGGGGTTGGCAACCTTTCAGAAGTGTTGTGCCGAGTCTTCATTGATTTACTCTAAGGTTTCGTGTGCCAGTGATACATTTTAACGTTTTTAGGTCTCTTTTTATAAGTCTATAATATAGAACTAAACTATTGTTGTATGTAAAGTAAATAAGGTTTCAAAATGTTTAAGAAGCTTCATTTAAAATTAAATTAAAACGCAGAGCCCCCCGGACCGGTGCCCAGGACACAGGCATTGTAAGTGCCACTGAAAACCAGCTCGCGTGCCGCCTTCAGCACACGTGCCATAGATTGGCTACCCCTGGGCTAAATTCACAAAAAATAGTCTTGACTTTAGGTTCTTGGATTTTAGTGTTGTCTTGTGATGGAATCTGTGTAGGAGTAAGGCTCTTCCCAATTAGGGGTGTGTTTCTGTGGCCCAACAAAACTATAGCAGAGCTGGAGGAGGAGGATTGAGATCAGCTGGCAGATCTTCCCACAGCTGTATAACGTTGGTGCTCTGTGCTAAGCCCCTTGTTCTGTTGCAGGCTTACACCTCTGCAGACTGAGCTGTACAAACACTTCCTGAAGCAAGCGAAGCCAGCCGAAGAGCTGAAGGAGGGGAAGATCAGCGTGTCGTCTCTCTCCTCCATCACGTCCCTGAAGAAGCTCTGTAACCGTGAGTGAGGGGTTGGTTTAATGCTATTATTGTGTTATCTACAGAGCATTGGATGCAGAGCTTCACGAAACACTTAAGCCCAGCGCTCCGCTCCAAAGAGCGTGTAATGTAATGACTCCTTATGATACACTCCCTGTATAAATCACCCCAACATCTGGAGAGCTGGAAATAGACCCTGGAGCCTCCTGACTCTCACAGGCCGCTCTCACTTGACCCAAAGGAGATTTCCTGTGGCTAGGTGTGCTAAGGTCCAGCCACTAGAGGGCAACATCACTTCACTCAAATACAGCCAGCAGTAAGGTGGCCCGGAACTTTTAGACTAAACATTTTGTTGTTGAAAAATGCCAGTTCGTTGAAACAGAAACTGTTTGTGAAGCAGGGTCGGTTCTGATGACTCTTCTGACCCAGAATGTTTTGGGGAAAATTTTTTTGAAATTGTCTGAACCAAATATTCTGTTTTTCTGGTTCACAACGACTTTTTCTTTTGAAACTTTGATTAATGAAAAAAAGGTTACTAGAAAAGGTCAAAATCAAAAGGAAACATTTTGATGGAGTTGAACCGAAACTCTTTTTGATTCTCAAAAGAATTTTGAGATTTTGATTTTTCTTCCCCCTTTGGGTGGGAAGAATTTTTTAACTCTCCAGAATATTTGCAGGAGAGAAAAACTGTTTCCCGCCCAGCCCTACGCAGCAGGTACATCAGCCCCAGATACTCAGACACTGTCGGAGGAGATTGTGCAGAAGTAGGTGCTGAATTGGGAAGGAAGGAGAAGATTTGATGGCTAGTGAATGGGAGGTAGTTCTCAGCAGAAGGGGTGGCATACCGGAGAGGAGCAAAACTACAGGTGGGAGAAGGAAACCAGAGCCAGCTAGGTGGAGCAGAGGCGAGAAGGGGTGCTGGGCGAGACAAGGACTCAGCTGTAGGCAGGGAAGAGTTGTGATGCCACTGAAGTGAGGATGAGGAACTTGAACTTGATGCAGAGGAAGAGGGCAAGCCAACCAGGGTCATTTAGAGCCCAGTCCTGCTTCCATTGAAATCAGTGCTCAGACTCCAGCGGATGCAAGGTTAGAGCCCTGATCACCATTGCTATGCTCTTCTGTGGCGCCTTCTGGAGGCAGCTTCTTCCTTCCCTGGTGCTGCGCTTTCACACACCTGACCCTTTCCCTGGGGTGGGGAAGACCCAGGAGGTTGTCAGCTTGCTTTTATGGAGACAGCAAGCTGCTCCGAGGCGTGCAGGTGATTTTTGTTCCCATAACTGGATTGGACTTCTAGAGACAGATGTAATGCACGGGGACCAATGTACTGCTGCTCTGCAGCCTCTTGGCTAAAAACTGTTGTAGTATTCAATCACTATCTTGAATTTCCTGCATCTGGAGACTCTCCTGGCCTTCAAGGGTAATGGACTCCATATGAGGCATCTCCAAATTCTGTGACCCAAGCAATATCAGTGCTGTATAGTTATTTTACCAACCCGTTATGGTGATCAGTTAGTGTAATACAAAGGGCTGGCAAGAGACCCATGCATTACTACTGCTGTTAAGTGCAACAGAAAGTCCTTTGTAAACGGAACTACCTGCTATAGGTCTCCATGAGGCCCACCCACAGAAAATGCTTTCAACTGGTTATTTTTCCCAGCACGTGATACGTGATTCTATTAGAACTCTTGGGCTTTCCCCTGATGTCCCCCAGCTGTAACCTCCATCCTTCTGGCCAGATTGGAATGCATGTGCTCCTTACAGAGCCCATCAGTGCTGCTCCTCAGCTGACCTAAGAGGTGGTCATTTAGCAATGCCAAACTCTCCTTCCTTGTGCCTTGGGGTTGATGTCACGCCCCCATGGTTAGCATGCAACTCCCTGGCTGCTGGGGTTTGAAGGAGTGATCCTGGCAATAGGATATGAGGAAGGAGGAAGCTGCAGCAGCAGCTGATCTGGGAGCCAGACGGAAAGGCCAGGGTGGGTGTCTCTTACGCTGCATTTATATGTAATTATACAGTCAGTACAATGACGAGGATGCAGTTGTCTTGGTGCCGTCGCAGTCCTGCTTCCCTCCTCGGGGAAGCCCTGCAAACGTCACAAATCCACAGTGGTTTCCAGGTTTTGTTTGTTCTTCAGACCCTGCCCTGATCTACGAGAAGTGTGTGGAGGAGGAGGAAGGGTTTGCAGGAGCACTGGAATTGTTCCCTGCTGGCTACAGTCCCAAGTCCCTGGAGCCCCAGCTGTCAGGTAACCGCACTGTAACTCCACTGTGTGAATCGATTGCTTGAGAGAGGGTGGCTCCCTGCCACAGGAAGCATGGAATCTTATGCAGTGACCAGGGATACTTTGGGGTGACCTCTTAGGAAGAGGCTGGTCTCATGTACATCTCTGTATGTGTCGTCTCCAACCCGGTTAATACTCACTTCATCTGTAGATCTCAAAGCATTTTACAGAGGTGGGTAAATATTATCCCCATTATTCAGATAGGGAAACTGAGGCACACAGTGATTTAATAGCTTGCCCAAAGTCACACACAGGCAAAGCTAGGAATAGAGCCCAGGTCTCCTGACTCATAGTCCAATGCCCTGTCCACTGGACTGTGCTGCCTCCCTACATATTGGCAATGGGATGTTTTTAACAGCATGTTCACTTCTCTTTCTTCCAGGAAAGATGCTGGTGTTGGACTACATCCTGGCTGTGACTAGAAGCACTAGCAGTGACAAGGTAGTCCTGGTCTCCAATTACACCCAAACGCTGGACCTCTTTGAGAAGCTCTGCAGGACTAGGAGGTTTGTTGTTGGTCTTAACCAATAAGTGAGGTTTCTTACCCATGAAAGCTTATGCCCAAATAAATCTGTTAGTTTTTAAGGTGCCACCGGACTCCTTGTTGTTTATACTTGCAATATAAACCTTAGCCTGAGTTGGCTGTTCTTGAGGTGTCTCCCTGCATGACCTCGTGTTCTGAATTCTAGCCTCAGAGGGAGGCCCTGGAAATTGAACTAATGTGACTCATCTGGTCTGGCTTGCAGGGTGAGTCAGCAGAACAGCTCTGTCCATTTCTATAGGGGCCTACAGCCTGGCACTCAAACACAAGGCCATTTGCAGAACTGTTTCTGTTCATCTTGGGTTTTATCATTGTAAAACCAGGGCTATTAAAAGGCTATGATGATCCCATTAACCATTGTGTTGTCCTGTGCTAGGTATTTATATGTCCGACTGGATGGCACCATGTCCATTAAAAAGAGAGCAAAGATCGTAGAGCGGTTTAACAGCCTCTCGGTAAGTAGAGCTTCCCAGACCCACATCATTAGTCCTGCCTGTCTTAGCAGGTGTGATCATGTGACAACTGGCAGGGATTTAATCTAAGTATGTCTTGCCCCACAGAGCCCTGAGTTTGTCTTCATGTTGAGCAGCAAAGCAGGTGGCTGCGGCTTGAACCTGATTGGGGCAAACAGACTCATCATGTTTGACCCGGATTGGAATCCGGCCAATGACGAACAAGCCATGGCTCGAGTGTGGCGAGACGGCCAGAAGAAGACCTGCTACATCTACAGGTTGCTCTCAGTGAGTCCGGAGCTACCTTTTTTTAACCGTGTCGGGATGTGGGGGAAGCCCAGTCTGCAGTTGATTATACTGCAGAATAATTGACCTTGCAACTGGAACAAGATGCTGTGGCTTAGAATCCTTAAGTGTCTGTAGCCATGTGGCCTGGATTGCGCTCGATTATATCAGGCTTCAAATTGTCCGCCATTGCAGCCAAAGAGAGCATCGCCATTGATTTCAATGGGGTTGCTTTTGGGCCCTGGCTCTTTAGTGGTGGCTGGCTTATGGGGAATAGAAGTGACTGAAGCTTTATAAATAGGACATTAATCTTTTGTGGCGGGGTAGAGACATGGCTGTTGGCAGGGCACCATGTTCCCATAATTGGTGTAGAACCCTACAGCTGCTCCTGTAGATGTGCTCCCGTTGGTTGTTATGAACGAGCCCCTCTCCCTCCCATTGAAAGGGTGTTGGAATTCCTACTTGCCTGTCATCAGGGGTATCTGTGCAGCTCTGACACCGCAGCCCACGAGGCTCAGGACTGCCGTACTAACTGGGTTGATGACAGAATCTGCAAGTCCATATTCAGAGCTTTAACCGCCCCCTCTCCTCCGTCAGCTGCCCCTGTGACGCAGCGTTGCCCTCCTCAGCCACTGCGTTCCCCCAGCAGGGGCCTTGGGGCCATGCCACTGTGTGTCGGGGAAAGTTCCCTGAAGGGGAATCTCCAGCAGGAATTCCAAACACTGTTGTCATGGTGCAGCAGTTGTGTACTCTATAGTTTTCCTGCATGTTGCCTCTTCACTACAGCCTGCGGCTGCATCCGCTCATGCTGTGAGCATGTCACATGTTGCAAGATAAGTGGGAGTGGGCTGGGTCAGTGCTTGGAGCCGTGAGGGCGCTGCATGAAGTAGTGGTGATGATGTCTCTCTTGGATTCTGTACTGAACATGGGCCATCAGCAAGGTGGCTCTAGGCAGCTGGAGGAGTTACCTTCGGGAAGAAGGGGGACTTGAGGCTCTGACCAATTATGGCCAATAAAGACCCCGTGGTACTTTTTATACAGATAAAAGCTTAATCCCAGCGTCCTGGCCAGATCCCAGCTTTAGCCTTCTCCATGCTGCGCTTAATCCCATGGGCCGTTCTCTCTCGTAGACGGGGACAATTGAGGAGAAGATTTTCCAGCGTCAGACCCACAAGAAGGCACTCAGCAGCTGCGTGGTGGATGAGGAGCAGGATGTGGAGAGGCACTTCTCGCTAGGGGAGCTGAAGGAGCTGTTCATATTGAATGAGACCACAGCCAGCGATACCCATGACAAGTACGTTTAGAAACACAGTGATGGGTTAGGGTAGCCAGTGACCATGGCATAAACAGTGCCTGACTTCATGATTGACACAGGGGCTGTAGGTGGAGACACAAGCACTCTGGTTGGCTGAGAAGCACTTAGTGAACCATTCAGACTCGTGACGTTATTGATTTGTTGATTCAGAAGTTGCTGGTGCAGCAGGAAGATAATTAGTGTCTCATTAGTAGATTTCAAAGCACTTCATGGTCTTTAATGGATTTATCCTCACAACACCCCTATGAGGCAAGGCAGGGCTATTATCTTCATTGTACAGAGGGGAAACTGAGGCACAAAGAAGTGACTAAGTGAAGGTCCCATGGGAAATCTGTGTCAGAGCAGGGAATTAAACCTGGGAGAGACACCTCCTAGGCTAGTGCCCTAAGCACGTGACTATCTTCCTCTCTGTTGATGGGGAGGTAGAAGAGGTGAATGTTTAGGCTGGACTTCTATTTTCAACACTCAGTTATTCATAAGGAAACTGACACTTCCTACTCATCCTCTCATTTTATTATGAAAGTTTCTATTATCAGACAAGTACTCAAACCACCCCTGCTGATGCCTCCACCTACATCCTCGGGAGGGCGAGAGGCTGTAACGTATCACGGGGAAGAGAAAGTTATTTTTTATTTCCCAAAGCTTATCAAGCACAGAAAGTCCAGGGATGGACAATCCCTATTGGATCATCTGCTCCTTCTCCCCCCCGCCTCCCCCCAGCACTGCAAGATTGTTCTCCACTGTGCATTTAACGAATGGCTTATCTGGTTTTAAATGAACAGTGGGGCCTCCACCACTTCCCTTGAGAGGCCAGTAGATGTTCATTGCCATAGGTAGTGATGCTTTATATGCAAACTGACAATTAACTGCATGTAAATGTGTGAAAATTTAGATCCTTTCTGAGTCCTGCCAAGTCCTGAGTTCAGGATTCCTTATTTAAAACCCACTGCACCATAACCACTTAAAACAGCTGTGCTGGGCTGAGAGAGATGGTGTTGCCCTTAGGTGATGCAAGGGAATTACCAAAGTATTTAGGTCCTGGAAGGTAAAAAGATGATTTTCTAAGCAGACTTGTAATTCAAGTCTACACACATGCTCTGTTTCTGACCTAGGATTTTACGGGTGATTAGGTTTGAGGTCTTACTGGTCTCAGTAAACTAAAACAAGTATTATTCACCTTCTAAATGAAGCACCTTCTCAACTCCCTTTGGAGCCACCACTGCTGGCTCCACGTAGTTCACCTCTTTTCCCATGATTTGCCCAACTTTGAACTTGAATGGACTTTGTTATAACGCTTTCATTGTATGTATAAACGTTCACATGTGGAGCCTAGGGTGCTTTGGAAATAAAAACCCCAATTTTCTGAATTGAATCACGGTAACCAAAAATTCTAAAGAACCAGTGACGTGTCTCTGGTTATTTGCACATGCTGTTCTAGTATACGTGCACCTAGATTGGGCACTTGATTTTGCATGGGCTTTTTGTTGCATTATTAGACAAATAGGAGCAGGCTAACCCCAATGTTGATGATATGCATTCTGTTTGTTTATGCAGTCTCCATTAACTGTGCACCCTTTTGCCCAAATCTGAAACCCTAAGATTCTGTACCTAGCCCAGCAGGTGTAGAACATGCCCTGGTCCTCACCTTTAGAACATCTTTGTGTTTTAGGATTAAGTGTCGCCGCTGTGTGAATGGCCACCAGGTAAAGCCGCCTCCTGAGGGTTCTGACTGCACCTCTGACCTCTCCCAGTGGAACCACTGTGCTGACAAGCGTGGGCTCCAGGACTCTGTGCTGAAGGCCACGTGGGATGCTGCTGTCACCTTCACGTTCCATCACCATTCCCACGAGGAGCAGCGAGGGATTCCCTGACAATGCGTCTCTGAGGGTGGGGATGAGGGAAGGCTCCTGTGGAAGTCAGTCAAGCCCACTTCAATCACTTTCAAAGCAGAGGTCTGATAACAATGCAGCCTGTGCTGTATCTGGATCCAGAACAGCAGGACAACGTTGTTCTGTTTTCTTCCACCAAGAAACTGGTAGGTCTTGAAAACTGTTAAACTTGTGCTTGGGACAGCAGGAAGCACAAGGTATTATCCATGCCACTCTTGTGTATATAGTGTGTACTGGAGAAACAGCTGTTTGGCTTGTGAAGTGATGTGCTTCAGTTTAACCTAGGATCTATTGTAATAGATAGCATCAGGACATAACCAGGTCTGCATCTGTGAGAGCACATGCAAGATCCAGTTTGCAATTTGTAACATCTTTTTATTTACCTGAGTCCCATTACAAACAAACAAGCTCCATCTTCAGGTGCAGGTTAATTCCTGGCTGCAGATCTGGTTTTCCATGTGCAACTACCACCTACACAAGATTTTTTCTCAGAGCCACAGTTTACAGGCTAGATACTGAATGCATAGGCACTGATGAGATCTGGAATCGGCTGGCAGGGTTGACCTATATTATGTAGTAGACAGTTCTGGGAAATATAATTCATCTCCAGATCAATCCAACTTAAGCCATTTTTTAAAATCTTGGTCTAAATCACTTGTGCTTCTGGATGGACCAATCTGAGACATCTCCAAAGAGCCTGATTTTCAGAAAGTGCATCAGTCAGGCCCCATTAAATTAACTCTTCACTTTGAAAATCTTGGCAGAAACAACTAATTTGTGTTGGCATCATTTTTAGCAAGTTCATCTTTTGACAATGCAGTAAAAGAATAGTCCCTAATGTACCAAAACTTCTAAACTACATTTTATAAAATAAAGTTGCTGAAGGACAAAAAACCTGTTCTGTTTAAAACATTTTTATAAAATAAGTGTACGTATTAAATAAATACACGTTAAGGAAAGCAGGGCCTAAGGAGGACTTCCCTCCAAGGGTAAAATGGTTGCAAGCAAAAGCTTTTTGTTGTACTGAAGTGTCTCTTGCAATGGGGAGCTCTTTATTTGCCAAATATAAGAAGGGCCTGTGCATTGGCTTGGTTTAACTTTTTTATTTTCTAGTCACAAGTGTGAGAGGGTGAGTGGGTTCAGGGTAGTTTCGGTTCGAAACACAAAATGAAAGATTGAGCCAGAGCTGCTCCTCGAATGCTCAGTAACTGCAAGATTCCAGCAGACATTAATAACCATTCGACTGCAGCTGAAAGTCCTCAGTCTGTAAGGTGAACAAGAATGTTGTTTTAAATGTGTCCTGTTCAGTGGGCTAGAATCAGGTAAGATACTCCTCCCTCCCCCTTCTTTATCCCTTTTGTCTATAACCTCAGTGTTGCTGAGTTTGTTTCCCTAACCCAGTTGCACTATGAAAGTGGCATGATCAATTCTACCTTGCCTGGAGGCGAGGGGTGTCAGAGCCTCTACTTTGTTAGGTCTCTCCTGCACACAGTGTGAACAGCACTGCCAAAGAGTGTAAGCACCGTTCTGTACAACTTTATTTCAAGCTATCGCTATCGATTTTACAGCAGTTCCTGGGCGCTCATTACATCACACTAATGTAGTCAGCGAAGGCCTGCGAAGAGTCCCATGTGTTGCTGACCACGCTGCACACAGCTCTGAGCCGCCGAAGCGCCTCTTGAGCTGTTGCAGCATCTTGGTCCAACCAGTTCTGAAAGAGGCGGAGGTGGGTAAACTTGATCTGCCCGCCTCTCTGCAGGATGTGGCTCTCCAGCTTCTTTGCAAACTCCAGGAGCCCGTCCGGCTTGATGCAATTTGAGCTTTAAGGGGGTAAAACAAGAGGAAAATGCAGTTAAGATCATAGGTGCCTACAAGTTAACATTCATTTGAGGGGGAAGCATGTGCTTGTTCGCAAGCATCACAGTAATAGTGGTAGGCGGTAGATACGGAACAGCTGGACTGTATCAGGTGGAGACAGGTCATGCATAAGAGCTGGTTATACTCTGCCTCTATCAAGGGCTGTACTGTTCCGTCCATTCTCCCAGCAGGTGTCAAGCAACTGAACAAGCACTGGTGCTTTTGTTATTAAATGCATTCCTAGCCATTTAAAACGGGGGCTTGGATGCTCCACAATGGAAGATGTTCGTATTTCTTTTTCTTCCCTTACGGTGTATGCAAGGATACCTACCTTTGAGAATGCTCAAATCCTCAGTAGTGGCAGCAAGGTGTTCCCTAAAACAATCTTAGCTGAAGTGGTATCAGCTCAGCTACTGTCCAGAACTATGCTCAGGATTTACCCTGCTGCCTGGAGCACTGAAGTATAAGAAGGGACGTGACTGGAGAGTACTATGGTTGAGGCAGCAGCATACCTGACATCCAACTGGCAGATGGAAGAGGATGAATCTTCAGAGAAAATGTCAGCTAAGGCAACCAACCTGTGATTCCCTAATGACAGGAAAACACAAATTACATGTGAAGCTGCAACCACTGAAAGTGTCGAAGGAAGGAGGGAGGCGCAGCACCAAGGCACTCAAGCGGCTTCAGTGCTGGCCTATTACTACTAGAAATTGGGCTTCCCTCAAACACCACCAAACAGCAAAGCATGAAAGTCACTAAATGTTGGGCTCATTCAGAGTGGGGGGGCCTAGCACTGAGAGAGGTTTGATGGGTCCATTACAAGTCCCCTGAGCTATTCAGTTCCTCATCCTCACTACACCTTTAACTGTTACCTGAACATTACTAAGGCAACAAGGTTGTGTAGGAAATCATTAAAGAAACCTGTAACTTCAGAAAGATTTAAGCTGCACTGAGTAAGCCAATGCAGTGTCCGCATGTTCCCCGCAGCGAGAGCTAGTGCTATCAGCTTTATTTCTAGCTATTCTAGAATCAGGCCATTAATCTTCCACATCTGGAATCCAATCTCTAGCAGTGGCCAAAATCTAGCGCTTCAGAGAAAGGAGGGGGGAGGGAAATCCCATCATGCACCTAGATAATTGTACAGTGTGGCACATGGCTGGAATGCCCTATCTACCCCCACGAAAAAATATTCATTCCACAAATACCACTGTTAAACACAGCAAGTGTTATACTTATTGGTAGAAGTTGGTCAGCAATAGCTCTGACTACTATCCTGGTTGCATTGACAGTACATACCAAGTCTGTTTCCAGGCAATTTGAGGCTCTTCAGAGTTGAATTTCTCTTCACTATTTGGATTATGTCAGACAGAAACTCAGCGGTGCAGCTTTCAAATAGCCGACAAAAGGAAAATGTAATTTCTACCAAAAAAAACCACACACAATGATAGATGTACCTTTGGCCTCTCGCCCCCCAGTCAGTAAATAATTTAATTACATATTGCAGATCGCTTTGGGGGCCCGGTGTAAGAACTGAAACCACCATTGCTAGGTACCTAGTTACAATATGCTTAAAATGAATAGTGTAGGCAGGACCCTTAATGGTGTTCTGTTACCTGGGTAAAACCCTGATCATATCCCTCAGTTATGTGACCTGATTATAAGGTTATAGCACCATGCATGTTATGTCCAACAGCCAAGACCTTAACTCAGTTGTTTTGTATTGCAGACTGGCTTCTGAGCTTTACCGCTCCTTAGCCACAACCCAGGTGCGTTCTCATTCTCCCCCCCCCCACCCCCCCCAATTCACAGAGCTCCTTCCCACTCCTGAGAGAATGAAACTGTTGGACAAATCCGTACTCCTAGGATCACACACTGACTCCAACCTCAGCCCCACCAGCAGTCTGTGGTGCAGCCCTTGTGGGTGGGCAGATGTTCGCTGTACCTTGAAGGACAGGGTCCTGCAGCAGGAGGAGAACTTCCTTCTGGTAGTCAGCAAGGTTCACATCATGGAAACTCAGTCTCTTCAGGCCTGGATTACACTCTGCAAGATGGACAAAACCTTACTGGTCAGGTATCGTGTGCCAGTGTGTCAAAAGAGACGAGCTACCTGCTAAGGAAATCCCAACCACTCAGCTGGCTGTCCTGGATAAGTAACAGCTCACCATTCACAGTACTTAAACTTACAAATTTAGGGCCAAATTCTGCTATGCTGGTGGAGCCCCCTACTGGAGATACAACTTATACCAGCATAAGAAAATCTATAGATAAACTGCCTGCCTGAACAGTTTTGCAGGCATAGCTGTGTCTACACGGGTTTTTTGCCAGTGTTGCTATTTCAGTCAGTGGTGTGGAATTTTTCCGCACACCTGAGTGAGACAGCTATGCGCACAAAACTTTGTAGCATACACCTGTCCCCCTAGACAATACGGGTGGGAAAGGAACAGGGAGGCCCCTAGACAAGCTGCTCACAGGAGACCATGATATGTTTTGTCCAAGAAGCTCACTACGCAGTTTTATCGTGTTACCTTTGAGTGCCTGCAGAAGGAGCCCAAACTCCAGGGGACATGAAATGGCAGCACTGTCCAGGGACAACTGCTGGAGAGACCTTGAGGCTTTCAACACAGGCAAAAGGAGACTGGTCTGCAGAGGTTCTCTGGGGAATCGGATCTCTAACTGTTCCAGGCAGCTCTCTAAAGGGAGGGGGGAAAAGATGTTTGTCTGCAAACACTTTGTCTCAAAAATGTCTGATAAATGCATCTAGATCCCAGAGGAACTAAGTTATCCATCGTAATTATTTGCCATTTTAGATTTGTAGAATGTACCCATCCCCAGTGTCTGGGTGCATGGAACAATAATGAATATACAGACTTTGGGTAAAAGTTCCCTATGTGACTTAGGCACCTCAGTCTTTTTAATTTTCAGTAGGACTTATGCTCCTAACACCTAAATCACAGTTGAAAATTTTACCCCCTTATCCACAAGTAGCTGAATCAGACTTTCATTCCAGGACACAGTTCTTCACAGATCTCATTCAAAGCCAAAAGCCTGCGGCTTGGTCTACACTTAAAAGTTATACCAGCATAGCTGTGTTGATCAGGAGTGTGAAAAAACCACCCCCTGACTGACAACTACACTGACCAAACCCCCAGCATAGAGGCAGCTGTGTTGACGGAAGAGTGCTTAGCTAACATAATTCAGGGAGGTGATATTCCTATGTTGACAGAACAAGAACTTCTGTCAACAGAGGCTGTGTCTACACTAGGGGATTACACTATACAGGCTCTGCTGCCATAGTCCCCTGGTGTAGGGACAGCCTCTGCTGCCACAGATGTAACGGGCCTTTTGCCATGCCCTGAAGACCAACAAATCTGTTGAAAGAATGGAGGCAGTGGGTCCCTGCCCTGCCACTGCACTTAGACAGAAATCCCAGGCTTGGCAATTGCCTTGCACTTGATCTCAGCTATCATGATGGTGAACAGGTTTTTTTTTTTTTTCTGACTGACATCAGCCAACCTCTATAAGGCCTTATATATCACAGTCAATAGCATGAATTGCACACACAAGGGAACAGGAAGGCAGCATAGCAGATCTGGACCACACAGGTAAGCAAGCCAACAGCCACTTTTTGCACTGACTACAGGTTCTGCCTGGCCTTGTTAGGGCTGACATTGTGTTTGGTATTTGATGTGACACAATTAAAGGAGTTCTGTCCAGGAGCCCTGCAAAGTTGTGCCATGTCAGAGCATACAACAGACTGGAGGCACAATCGATCTGGAGGCGGAAAATTGTGACAAGGTCTGACTCACAAAGGAATGGTCACAATCACCTAGCTAAGTGCAAACTGGGCCGGGACTTAATCATAGAATCATAGAATATCAGGGTTGGAAGGGACCTCAGGAGGTCACCTAGTCCCACCCCCTGTTCAAAGCAGGACCAATCCCCAGACAGATTTTTGCCCCAGATCCTTAAATGCCCCCCTCAAGGACTGAACTCACAACCCTGTGTGCAAAGGAGGTTGAACTTATTGCTTTAAACAAACAGCAAGATCTCATTTACTAGTCAGCATCTATAATCTACCTGGAATTTCTGCCTCCGAGCTCGAATGCCCTTCTGGCCTGTTCCCCTCCAGTTGGTTTTTGAGATCAAAGCTGACCGAGAGAGTGTGAAGGCGGGGGAAGGCAGTCAGGATTGACCGAACAAGCTCCACTGAAGGGATGTGTGAGAACACGTCACTCACACGCACCACGCGGAGGCTGCAGTCTCTGCGGTGAGAGAGGGCCCGGAGCCCAGACAGGATGCAGAAGACATTAGCGCCCAGGCCTGAAACCAACATTTCAATAGCAAGCAAGATGGGTGTTACACACACACAGAGAGCAAATAATTCAGCAAGGCTGGAACAAAGACACAGCCTATATCATCTACACCTTTCTAATAGATCCCAGTGTTGGACTGTGGACCGGTCTCCTCAGGGAAGAGGTAGAAGCCATCACTTAAGTAATTTAAAACTGGACAATACATTAGACAATAAATTACAGGGAACAATCCTGCACGTCAGGGATGGATTAGGTGGCCTCTGATTAGTAAAATATGTGATTAACTCTAGGCAACATCTTAAGAACTCTTTTTTCATACATATTGACGTTAGCTATAAAAGATCCACTAGGTCACTTTGTCCATTTCCACTAGCCAGGGCAGAATTCTTCGCAGCAGAGCTTTATCCAGCCCAGTGCAATCTTCTGAGTGATGCGGTTCCTACAATTCCTTTCAGGAACTATTCTGTAATCTAAGGCTCTTATCCTGTAACCTGCCCCCACACGGAAGATACTCCACTGATTTCAGAAGAGCTCAGCGTGGGTTCAGGAATCTACCTGCATGCAAAAGTCTGGAGGATCATGGTCTATCCTTTTGCTCTGTCTCTCCCCCACTACTCCTAGTTAGACTCATTTGTCCCTTTAATCTGATGGGTTTACATCCCAGTTCCTTCTCCAAAGCAAAGTTACCGGAACAAAAAAATGTTACAGGATGTTTTTACTCTGCGGTAAAGAATCTCCTCTGGACCCCTTTTACTATTAATAATGGATAATATAGTGGTGCCTAAGGGCCAGGCAAGAATAGGGCCCCATTGTGCTGTACACAGTAGGTCTCTGTTCATTTCTTCCTTTCCCTTCTCTCTCAGCTTGTATCATCTTCATTATTCTCTACTTGCATCTTGCCACCTTTTCCTCTAACACAGACATACCCCTCTCATATTTTAAGCCCGGTTGCCGCTGATCAGCTTTCTCTTGCCTTTTTCTTACTTAAAGAAAGCCTGGCATGGTTTGAAGCGTCCTTGCTACCTATATTTTCAGGGTGAGTTGAAGAGTGCCCAAAAATGTCTGTTCCACCCAACCAAAATTTCAGAGCAGATCTTACCAGTTTTTAGAATTTGGCTTCAGTCAGAAACCAGAGACTGTCAAACATGCCTGAAATTAAAAGTTCTGTTATTACTACTAACCATTGTAAGACAGAACCAGCTTTTCTAAAGATACCCAAGAGCTCAGCAGGTTCCCCAACACCCGACAGGTGTCCCCAGTCAGAGGGATGGAGAACAATTCCAGCGTGGAGATACTTCGGAAGTGGCAAGCCGCTTTCAGAGGAAGGATTCCGACAGATCCTCCTTCCATGCAGCCCACATCCTCAAAGCTAGGAGTGTCTGCTGGGGAAGAGGCCCAGTCATCAATGCTTTCCCTCTCCTGGGCATTGCTTTCATAGAGCGACTCTGCCATCTCCTCCTCTTCCCTAGCAACGGCAAAGACAAAATCATAAAGATCTTCTGGGTCTGCACGAGCTCTGCGGTTTCTCCTGGGGCAGCGGCGTTTCCTCCCCACTGCAGTCTTAAACCGTCTATAGGGCTTTTGGAAAGCGGGGCCAACCGAAGACCTTTTTGGTAGAGAAGGAGAAGACTCTCCTTTAATGTAATACTCAGCTGGCACCTTGCAGCTTACATCTTGACATGCTAGGTTTTGCAAAGGGTGGCTCCTTAATCCACAGAGCACTGGAGTTTTAACAGTGCCACTACTGCTCCTGGACAGTTCTATAGATGCTTGAGAGTCTGGATCAGCTTCTTGAAGTGCTATGGCTGAAGCAGTTTGGACCTTCTTGCTTCTTGACTCACTATCACCCCACTGGCTGGTCTCTGATTGCTCAGTAGAGCCGCAGCACAGCTGATTTGACCCTAGCAGGGCACCATTCTCTTGAGTTAGCAGGCCTTGGGCATCAGACTCCTCTCTGCAAAGACTGCAAGGGCTACCCTGGTGCATAAGTGTCTTACCTGGGTGCCAAAACCCAGCACTCATACTCAGAATGAGGACTAAAAGTACTTTGTCAGGAACTGGCCAGGAACACATGGACACTTGGCTGACAGCTCCATGGTGGATCAGATGATGAAGCAGCAAACTTAGTGACTGTCTAATGGATAGATCGGAGGTCAGCAGATGACGGAACTTCAAGGTTCTCAGTGAGCCAGCCAGGTTTTCTAGCACTCTTTGGTTGCGCTCAGCAGTGAGCTCTGCTACCCCTTGCAGCATGTTACAGATGGTGAGCTGTGTAACATGCCGTGAGCTGTGGAGCAGGGGTGAAAAACGACGGTCACTCAGGCGCGGATCTGAAGAAACATCCAAAACTCCATGCAGGACATTTGAGAAGAAAGTTTCAAGGAACTTCTTCCTCCAATTTTTTATGTTCTGTAATAAAATCCCAGAATTAATGGATTTTATCCTCATTTAAACAAGGACACACTGGATGCTAAATCAGATTCTATCCAGGTCAACAGTGACCATAAGCTGTTATCATCTGACAAGTGTTTAGTGGCTTCAGTCAGTATCACAGAAACCACCACTGCCACTAGTCTCCAAGTGGTCATCAGTCTCTGTAGAGGTCAAGGATGTGCCATGGAGACTGAAATACCCTCTCATCCCAACAGGCAGTCCTTTCAGGAAAGTTTGGGGTGATATTGGTGGTAAACAAGCTTATACTGCCACAGCCTGTGCCGCATGGATTCCATGTTGCAAGGCAGCATTTGACACCAGCTAAGGTTCTGATCCTAAAAAGTACTGTAGTCTGTCAACTAGAATTGAAGGTCTTAATTAAAATCAGTGGGAGGGCTCAGGGTAGCAGAATCAGGCTTACATACATATTGTACTCCCTCATCATTCAGGCTTCTAATTCAACAGCTTATTCCCATGTGTCTTTACTCCAACATCTGCACAGCAGAAGCTTTACAACTAGGGCATCTGGGGGTAGCACTCACACAGCAATAACAGAGATAGGGGCAAGAATTTTAAGGCCAGAAGGGACCTTTATGATCTTCTAGTCTGACCACCTATATAACGTAAGACACAGAACTGCACGAAGTGGCTCCTGCATCAAAAGCCCATTATTTCTAGCTGAGCTAGAGCATCTCTTTAGTTAGACATCCAATACTGATTTACAGAGACTCCACCCTGTCCCTTAGTAAATTGGTTCCAATGGATAGTTACAATCACTGGTAAAAAAAAAAAAAATTGCACCTTATTTCTACTCTGAATTTGTTCGGCTTCAGCTTCCAGCTGTTTGATCTTGCTACGCCTTTGTCTGCTGGATTAAAGAGCACTCTACTATCAGAAATCTTCTCCCCAAGCAGGTACTTATAGACCAGGATCAAATCACCTCTTAACCTTCCCTTTGTTAAATTAAACAGATTGAGCCTCTTTATTCTCTCACTCTAAAGGAAGTTTTCCAGTCCTCAAGTCATTCTTGTAGTTCTTTTCTGATCATTTTCCAATTTGTCAATAACCTTTTTAAAGTTGTGACATCACAACTGGACACAGTAACACCATATACAGTGGGCACAACACTTCTCTATTTCTACTCTACATTCCCCTACTTATATATTGAAGGATTACAGTTGTTCCCTTAGCCACCACATTACACTGTGACCACATGTTCAGTTGGCTATCCACCATGACCCCCAACTCCTATAAGTCTGACCTACATTCTTGGTTCTGAAATGCAAGACCTTCCTCAAGCGTAATAAAATCAGAATAAAATAAATTTATTTTCATCCCAATTTCATGCACCTTCTTTGTGAGGCCCAAAATGTACAGCACACATGCATACACTCCAGTAGTGGGCTTCATCCTAACATATTAAGCCCACAAAGTGCTACAGCAGCTTTCTGGATGAAAAGCTCTATATAAGTACAAGATAAGGTGTTTTTTGGAAAGTTCTGAATACCAGGGTGACATCCTAATCCCTGATCCTGTAAATATTTACGCACGTTTAACTTTAGACACTTCAGTAGTCTCACTCAAATCAATGGAGTTAGTCACATGCTCAAAGTGAAAAATATGCATAAGTGTTTGCAAAATTGACGTGAAAACTTTGCGTCCTTTCTAAATTGGTCCATTAGCAACTTTCCAACTCACCTCTGACTTGGGTGGTCTGATTTTCATCACATCGTTCCAGAGTTTGTGCCATATGGGCTGGGTTGAGAGTCCTGAAAAACAAACAATTTTACACCAAACTCTCTATCTCAAAAGGTTTACTCAATTTTCCCTTCTCAGGTTTCACATTGACATTAATTTGAAACAAGTAAGATTAGAAACATGAGTCATCAAATACTATTTTTTGGAGAACATTCAGGGCACTAGATCGATACTGATTTAAAAGAAATGACACATTTTATGTTTGCTAAAGAGGCACTATGAGGTTAAAATAATATTTTAAAAGACATTTCATACAAAAAAATCATCTTTTCCCCTGTTACCTATTACATATCAGATTGTTATTCTTTTAGTTTTGATAATCTAATTAATTATTATAAATTAATTAAAACTTTTCTGTACTAATCCTGCCTAGGTACTTTTAGTATTCCTCATTTTGGACACTAAATAATAATTTCTCTGTTGAATACTTACACAGAAGTAAAAAGCAGCAATGTTTGTATTGCAAATATTGCAAGCAGCGTTATTATTTACAAAACTATTTCCAGTGGAATTTAAACAATCAAATATACTAAGTATTTCTTGTTTTAGGAACTGAAAATGTCATTTTTAGAAAGCCAAAGTTTGAGATTAAATTTGACTTGATGGTGTTTTTAAAAAAATATACATTGGGGATTTTCACTGAATTCTCATCTATTTAAACAGACTGGATGTATCAGATACCATCAGCTCTATTTAATATTATTATTCATCTCATTGTTATTCATGAGCCATGGTCAGCAGCCACTGAAAATCATTATCGTTAATGCTGTTCAGTGCTCTATAAGAAATGTATTTGACATTCTAAATCCAGTTCCATTTAGGGAAAGCATCCACACCAAAACACTTCTCATAGCAGATAGTAATTGTTATTCCTTGTTGACAGTTTCAGCAGAGAGACCAAGAACCAAATAGTCAATGGAGACCAAACAACCCTTCAACTTTAGAGAAGAAATTTCTATGAATAAAACTGACCTTTTTTCACAGCTGGTTCCTCAATCCTTTCCAGGTAATAGATATTAAGCAAAGGCAGGATGCCTTGGAGTATCTGTCCAGGGAGTGCTTTGGGATGGGGGAAGAGAACAGATACAGAATGATTTATAAGTCTGAGAGGTGGACAAGGTTTTGAAAGACAACAAAATAAAATGGAGATTGAAGTTCCCACTAGGGTAACACTGCAGTGCGTGGATTATCATAGAATCATGGAATATCAGGATTGGAAGGGACCTCAGGAGGTCATGTAGTCCAACCCCCTGCTCAAAGCAGGACAAATTCCCAGACAGATTTATACCCCAGATCCCTAAATGTTCCCCTCAAGGACTGAACTCGCAACCCTGGGTTTAGCAGGCCAATGCTCAAACCACTGAGCTACATGTGCATTTTGGCACTTACACTTAAAGCAGAGACAAGAACCCATCACCGATGCACAAGCTGGTCCAGTCACATTCCACAGAGATGCCTTATAGGCATCAAACCTTCCCCACAAAGACCCTGGGGATGGGGATGTTCTGGTAACTGGGGCAGCCCGCGCTCAGTGTGCTGCCATCCCAGACGTCTCAGACCTAACTCAGGTCCCACCACACATGCTGCATTGGAACAGGCCTGGGATCCGCGCCTCCCCCCAGACACTTGTGTCATCCCCTCAGCTGGGCCCCCCCAACACACACATCTAAACACTAGGCCAGGGCTAAGCCAGCCCCCTTCCCCCCACTGTGCAGGACTCAGAGGCCTGAGCGCCCCGCCCCCCGGGGACAGGCCTGGGGTCCCCGCGCCCCCCTTACCCCAAACCTCTCTCTCCAGGGTCCCCATGGCGGAGCTCACCACCGCCCCACTCAGCTCGAAGAGGCTGGGGGGGCTCCCAGCAGCGGCCTCTCGCTCCGCCCGCGGCTCCATGGCAGCCCCCGCAGCCCTCACTCAGACGAGCGCCCTAGGGGCGGGCCCGACGCACAGAGAAAAACAGCTCCGGGCGGCGCCGCCATCTTGGGAGGGTCATGAGGGCCCGGCTTCCACTTCCGGGTCAGGGGGGAGAGGCGGGATTTCCGGCGGGTGACCCTGGTGAGTCCTTCTGCGCCTGTGAGGGATCCCGCAGCAGGGCAGCGATGGGGCTGCAGGACGAGGAGATGCTGGGGAGCCGCAGCGGGGAGCCCGAGGTGAGGCACAGCCAGAGCCAGCCTGCCCCGAGCACGGCGGGCTGCAAGGCCGGGGCCGCCCCTACCCCACCGCGGCCAGTCCCTGCCGGGTCCCGCTCATCCCTTGCCGGCCTTCGGGACCTGGCCCGCGGCACAGCGTCCCCCGCGCCAGGTGTGTCCCTGCCCGGCCCCCGTACCCTGCTCATCCCTCCTCCCCTCGGGACCCTGCCCGCGGCACAGCTTCCCCCGCGCCAGGTGTGTCCCTGCCCGGCCCCCGTACCCTGCTCATCCCTCCTCCCCTCGGGACCCTGCCCGCGGCACAGCTTCCCCCGCGCCAGGTGTGTCCTTTCCCGGCCCCCGTACCCTGCTCATCCCTCCTCCCCTCGGGACCCGGCCCGCGGCACAGCTTCTGCCCCCTCCTGCCCCCCGCGCTAGGTGTGTCCCTTTCTGGCCCCCGTACCCTGCTCATCCCTCGACCCGGCCCGCGGCACAGTTCCCCCCCCCCCAAACCGGTCAGCGTGCGGGGTAGGACTCAGCAATTCAGTTTCAACGGCAAGAGTGGAAACGTTTGTGGGAAACAGAACAAAACTGCTTTCTAATGGTGCAGGGGAGACTCTTATGCTGGAGACGTAAAGGATCTAGAGCAGAGGTCGGCAGCCTTTCAGCAGTGCTGTGCCGAGTCTTCAGTTATTCACTCTGATTTCAGGTTTCACGAACCAGTCATACATTTTAACCTTTTTAGAAGCTCTCTTTCTATAAGTCTATAATATAGAACTAAACTATTGTATAAGGTTTCAAAATGTTTAAGAAGCTTCATTTAAAATTAAATTAAAATGCAGAGCCCCCCAGACTGGTGGCCAGGACCCAGGCAGCATAACTGCCACTGAAAATCAGCTCGCATTCTGCAGGTTGCCTACCCCTGATCTAGACAGACGAATTTGCACAATCTCTTCCTGAAAGAACTAGCTTTAAGATTCAGGATATGGCTACACTTGCAACTTCAAAGCGCTGCCCCGGGAGCGCTCCAGCGGCAGCGCTTTGAAGTGCGAGTGTGATCACAGGTACTCCACCTCCCCGTAGGGATTAGTTGACTCTCAGCGCTGGGGCACTGTTTACACTGGCACTTTACAGCACTGTAACTTGCTGCGCTCACAGGGGTGTTTTTTCACACCCCTGAGCGAGAAAATTGCAACGCTGTAAAGCGCCAGTGTAGCCAAGGCCTAAGCTGTTGAGGTGAAAACAGTGTATTTAAATCAGACACAAATCATTTAACCTCCCAGTCATTCAGTTTCCGGAATTAATCAAACCATATAAAATAGAGCTGAAAGAGAAATTCCTAAAACCTTGTCAAGTATCAGAGGGGTAGCCGTGTTAGTCTGGATCTGTAAAAGTAGCAAAGAATCCTGTGGCACCTTATAGACTAACAGACGTTTTGTAGCATGAGCTTTTGTGGGTGAATACCCACTTCGTCAGCTGCATGTAGTGGAAATTTCCAGTACATGCAGCTGACGAAGTGAGTATTCACCCACGAAAGCTCATGCTCCAAAACGTCTGTTAGTCTATAAGATGCCACAGGATTCTTTGCTGCTTTTACTAAAACCTTGTGTGTCAGTTGTGGAAATAGCTTTTATACTCAATAGACTCTTAAGTGTGTGTAATGACATAAAGGCTTTCTGTATGGCATAATATACCTAACTTTTATCTGGTATCCCTTTTTTCCCAGGAAGAGGAAGAGGAGGAGGAGGAGGAGGCAGAGCTAGTGGTAAGAACTACTGAAACTTAGAAACTTTTTCCACCAAGGAAAAACTGTTCAAGAAGCATAAATTTTTTATAATGGGTGTGAACTATGCTTGTTATCTTTGATTAACCAAACTTGCTCCAAACAAGAGGCTGATGAAATGAACACTTGTGGAGTCTCATTTACTGTGCTGCATACAGGGAATAGAATGAACTAATGTTTAAAGACCTGGTTTCCAGTGAACTTGTAGGTGTACACTTGAGTGTGCAATTTTTGTACTATGGTTACCATGTGCTCAGGCGTATCTGGTAATGTATTCCAGTGGTTATCAAACTTTTTTACTGGTGACACCTTTCACATAGCAAGCCTCTGAGTGTGGATTCTCCCCCCACCCCCCTTTATAAATTAAAAACACTTTTTTATATATCTAATACCATTATAAATGCTGGAGGCAAAGCAGGGTTGAGGTGGAGGTTGACAGCTCGCGACCCCTCATGTAATAACCTTGCAACCCCCTGAGGGGTCCCGACTCCCAGTTTGAGAACCCCTTGGTGTATGCCAAATAAGTGCTCGTTTGTACATATGCAAATGTGTGGGCTTTTTGTTAGTGTTTCTACGGGCTTGCTGATTATCAGGTACTAGATATGATGTGTAGTTTATATGGTGATAATGCTTTCATTTTGAGAACCATGGAGGCTTCTAGCACCACAAATGGTGGTGGGTGGTTTTTGCTCATCTCTTTTTTAAAAGAGGTACAGAGCAGGGGGAATTTACCCAGCTGAGGACATGCCCCCTAGCTTAGGGCTTGGAAGTGCATGTGTAGCATTTTATGTAAATGTTAGCTGTTAGCATACGAGGAAACTTAATTTAGAACTCTTATCTGAACTCTCAAAGCCTAATCTTTGCATATGATTTGCATCTGATCACGTAAGTAACTCTACAAACTGTGTTTAAGAACAAAAAGTGTGAGATCTTTTAACTTGACCCTCAGGATCCTTTAACCACAATCAGGGAGCAGTGTGAGCAGACTGAGAAGTGCGTGAAGGCACGGGAGAAGCTGGAGCTGTGTGATGCGCGACTGTCAGCAAGGTCCCGCACACAGGAGGAATGTACAGAAGAGCTTTTTGACTTCCTGCATGCCAGAGACCACTGTGTAAGTCCAGCGGAGGCTGATACCTAGTCATTTGTCTTGGTTTGCAATCTGTAATGGGACATGACTGAATCAATGTGTTTTAATTTTGAAGAACTCTGAACCTTGATCCTGTGAGGTGATTTTTTTTTTCTTAAATATTTATTTGTTCCTGCTTTTGAGTTGAAATTCTTATCCCATAGAGTCCAGTAAATATAATGGTTATAATGAGAGAGAACACTCGGGGAAGTGGTTTGGGTTTGGTTTTTTTTTAGCGGGCCCTGTGCTGATCAGTATGCACTGTAGTAGTACTGCTACTCAATACAGCTCATCTCTGAAGCACAGAGATTCATTTGAAATATTGACGTTTGTAAAGCAATTCAATATTGTTTTTGTCAGCCTCTAGTAACTGGTTTGAGATACGCTTCTGTAGCCTTCGTAAGTTTGTTTAGAGAAAGACAAAGGTGGGACCATATAGACAATTAGAAAATTATTGGTAGTCAACAGAGACAAACTTCTCTGTGATCAATTCTCTAATTATATTGCTGCTGTTTTAATGAATCTGAGATACAGAAGATAGGGACATAACGATAGGGAAGAGGGGAGAGAGCGAATATGATGTCTGTCCAGTTCTCAAGACCTTTGTGCTGAGAGAACATGTCAGTTACTGAAAGCTTTCTTCATCTTGCATTTTAGGTGGCTCACAAACTCTTTAAGAATCTGAAGTAAATGTTGGAGCAAGTCCCACCATCTGCCTCCATCATTCAGCTGGAACACGGTGCAGTTTCATTTTGGATTCCAAGTGCTGCTTGCTGCCCGTTATTGTGAATGTACAGTATAAGTGAGCAGCGTCTTGGCTGTGCTGCGGTGATCCAGGTGCCACCTTGTCATTGCATCTATCTTCCGTGAAAAATGTGCAGCTGTAACAAAACAGTCTTCTGTGGTTTTCCATATTAAACATATTCAAAGTTCCTGTGGAAATGGCTTCACTCTATGACTACTTAATGAAGACGGTTAATTAATATTAATAACTAGACAGTAGGGAGGGGAAGTTTCCTCCTTTTTGTAGGAATTCCCTTGTGCACAATGATTACTAGCAGCATGAGGATCAAGGATAAGCACAGATACAACTTTGTGCTTGTTGGAGCTGTGAAGAGATGATTTTGGGGCCCCTTTCTTCTGGTATGTGGAGACTAGATATGACTACTCTTAAATCTATAGTATCTTAATCAGCAGGAAGGCACAAAGATGTTTATGCCCCTTCTACAAGGGATGGATATGCTACTTCCAGACTATGCTTAAGAAAAGGAGTAGAATCATGTTTGTGCAATACGAAAGGTCCCCATTGTTTTAAACACCTCTGACTTTGACACCCTCCCTGTTGTCTCCACTGCAGCTAGTATTACAGTGTATGCAGATTTGAACTACGTTAGCAATCATGTCAGATAGGCATATCCAATACATTGATACAGCAGCTTTTTCACCAGAATCATGGCTGAAAGGGACCTCGAGAGGTCATCTAGTCCAGTCCCCTGCACTCATGGCCGGACTAAGTGTTGTCTAGATCATCCCTGCCAGGTATTTGTCTAACCTGCTCTTAAAAATCTCCAGTCATGGAGACTCCACAACCTCCCTAGGCAATTTATTCCCGTGCTTAACCACCCTGACAGGATGTTTTTCCTAATGTGTAACCTAAACCGCCCTTGCTGCAATTTAAGCCTATTGCTTCTGGTCTTATCCTCAGGAGTTAAGAAGAACAATTTTTCTCCCTCTTCCTTGTAACAACCTTTTATGTACTTGAAAACTGTTACCGTGTCCCCTGTCAGATTTCTCTTTTCCGGACTAAACAAACCCAATTTTTTCAATCTTCCTTCATAGGTCATGTTTTCTAGACCTTTAATCATTTTTGTTGCTCTTCTCTGGATTTCTCCAATTTGTCCACATCCTTCCTGAAATGTGGCGCCCAGAACTGGACACAACACTCCAGTTGAAGCCTAATCAGTGCGGAGTAGAGCAGAAGAATTACTACTTGTCTTGCTCACAACACACCTGTTAATGCATCCCAGAATAATGTTTGCTTTTTTTGCAAATGTGTTACACTGTTGACTCATATTTAGCTTGTGATCCACTATGACCCCCCACATCCCTTTCCACAGTACTCCTTCCTAGGCAGTCATTCCCCATTCTGTATGTGTGCAACTGATTGTTCCTTCCTAAGTGGAATACTTTGCATTTGTCCGTATTGAATTTTATCCTATTTACTTCAGACCAATTCTCCAGTTTGTCCAGATCATTTTGAATTTTAATCCTAGCTTCCAAAGCACTTGCAACCCCTCCTGGGTTGGTATCATCTGCAAACTTTATAAGTGTACTCTCCATGCCATTATCTAAATTGTTGATGAAGATATTGAACAGAACGGGACCCAGAACTGATCCATGCAGGACTCCACTCGTTATGCCCTTCCAGCATGACTCTGAACCACTGATAACTACCCTCTGGGAACAGTTTTCCAACCAGCTATGCACCCACCTTATAGTAGCTCCATCTAGGTTGCATTTCTCTAGTTTGTTTTATGAGAACGTCATGCAAGAGAGTATCAAAAGCTTTACTAAAGTCAAGATATACCACATCTACTGCTTCCTCCCCATCCACAAGGCTTGTTGCCCTGTCAAAGAAAGCTATCAGGTTGATTTGACATGATTTGTTCTTGACGAAAATCCATGGTGACTGTAACTTATCATCATGGCCTTATTGGCTTCTACAAAGCTGTCTTGGTGCACACCCATCAAGTGCATTGAGAAGAAAATCTTGGCATCTAGCCCTTACTGGCTCAGCTGCTAATGCCAGGGCTGTGGGTGTCTTTTATATGCTGCAATATACTTCACAATCTTGTCATACAGTGTGACCAGCAAAGTGGTATAGTCACAGATGTAGTTAGGGAAGTCCTCCCCCTCGAAGAGCCAAAATGGAGTTACAGTTCAACAATTGTGCTAGAGCCCTGCTTGGGAACAGGGTTAAAACACTATACACCCATCATGATTGAATGCTCCTAGTGACTTTGGGTGCCCCACTTCACACACCTTAATGGAGACTGAGCTTGAGGGTTGGTGCTCAGCACTCTTGGAAAATCAGGCTGCTTTAAGGTTTCAAGTGGGACACCCAAAACCACTAGTCATTTCTGCATGTGTGGGCCCATGTTTTGTGGGGTCAGCTACAGGGCTGACTGAAAATGTAGCTCTTTGTAGTACAAATGGGGCTTGGGCTCAATTAAGATTTAAGGGGCCATCTTTAGTGTCTAATAATTCTTCATACGGATGCTGTCACAAGCGCATTGTGACACTACACAAGTAACTCGATTAATATTTTTCCCTCATGCCTGGAGCTTCAAAGCACAAAATGTAAAATAACAGTTCTTGGATTTAAAAGCAGTAGTCTTTCTTACTGCTATAGTGTTCTGTAATTCTATCAGTAACAGATTAAATGGAGCATCCTCACAGCCCTGGGATGGATATGAGAGCTTCACGTTAAAGAAAATATTTTGTGGGCCCCAGAAACTGAAAATTACTCTGATATTTTAAAATACTACAAGAGAATAATTTCTAGCTCAAAAGTGCTTTGAAGTATGTGCACAAAAACTCTTTGCTGAAGGACTACTCTGATCATTGTATGCCTTAAAAATTTCTTTTGGAAAAATTGCAAGACTGGAAACTGGATGTCTGTTTTTTCACTAGAAACCTGTCACACGAGGTATTCTAAGCAGCTGTCTCTGCGCTAAGATTTGCAGGTATAGTGAATGTTATGCTTGTGAAAGGTGTGCTGGCTTTTCACCTATGGAGATCAAATTCATTGGTGAATGCAGATAGCCCTAGCAGTGAAAGTGAAATTTGGCCGTAGATGGTTCCCTATCATTCTGTCTCAGTGCTGAACTGGAAGATCCTCCTTTTGGGCTTATTATGCCTGGGGTCTGTTGGGAAGCATGCTGTAAATTTCTTTGAGATGCTGTGATATTTCTCAGGGGGCCCAAGACTGAGTATCACCTTCTTTCCATCCCCTCCAGTGAGAGGGAGGCTTGCTTGTGCTTAAGTGGCTGTCAGTCACCCAAGCATTCTCCTCAGGCCAATACTACACCTTTGCTTTGCAGATTAACAACAGGTGCGCTGTAAGCCCCTGTGCAATCTGCCTTTTGCATTCAGCCATTACCCACTGAACACTCCCAGTAACGCCAGCTGTGCTGTGCCCAAAGGAACAATGTACACACCAAGTTGAATAATTCAGCTCAGGATCAGCTCCTCTTACAATACCACAGTAGGGAGTTATGCTTATGGTGAAACCAATCATAAACTTATTAAAAATCAAGATTTTAAGAGCTAGTGAGACAGGATAATGGAAACAGAAGGGTTACGTATAAAACAAAATCGATAGGTGCTTTCTAGAGACTAAATTTGTAACAAGCCAACCCCCTATCTAAAGCAGTCTTATCTCACCCAAAGCCTTGTGAATGTAACCACACTGCCCAATTACTTCCCAAGTGCAGGATAAAGGGGTGTTCTTTGCCTCCTAGTAACCCCCTCCCCAAAATTAATGGTCTTTGCACAGGGCCAGGCTAACCCCCATGGCTCGTTTTATCTTGTGTGCTCCTTTGCTGTTGACTCTGTAGGTAAATAGGGTGTCTGTTGTGTTGGCTTAGAATGCTTAATTTACACCTGGCAGAAAATACACATCTTGCCTCCTGTCTGGAAGAAACCTCTCTTTGGTTGGTGCCAGATTTCAATACGTATTTTCCATGACTCCTTAAATATCATCTGTACATTTAGCATGAAATGGAGGATCAGTGTGACATAAGCTTGTATGGGAGATCTCATGTGACCCTCTTTGGTGAACTGGAATGAGCATGCCAGAATCAGAACATTCTTGGCACTGAGGCATTCTTGGGGGTCATAGATGTTCAGGTGGAAGGTGTGCACAGGGCTGTATAGAGCCACAAAGGCCTGGGGGAAGTAGTAGAAAGTGAATCAAACCAGTGCTCCATGTATCCCCATTTTTCAGGTGGGGAAACAGGCTCAGAGAGGCTAAGGAATGTACCCAAGGGTATATAGTGAGTGGGGGAAGAGCTAGACTAGAGGGAACGGGAGGGTCTCCTACAGAGCTGGATTCCTAAGCTGCAGAGGGCTTTGAGGAGATGGGGAGTCCCCTAGCATAGAGCCAGGGAGGAACCTTTAAACTGGGGGGCTCTGGAGGGGATGGTGGCTCCCCTAGCACAGGGCTGAGGGTGGGACCCCCAAGCTGTGGGTGATCTGGAGGAGAGAAGTATCAGAGGGTAGCCGTGTTAGTCTGGATCTGTAAAAGCAGCAAAGAATCCTGTGGCACCTTATAGACTAACAGACGTTTTGGAGCATGAGCTTTCGTGGGTGAATACCCACTTCCTCAGATGCATGTAATGGAAATATCCAGGGGCAGGTATATATATGTGTGCTAGCAAGCAAGCTAGAGATAACGAGGTCAGTTCAATCAGGGAGGATGAGGCCCTGTTCTAGCAGTTGAGGTGTGAAAACCAAGAGAGGAGAAACTGGTTCTGTAATTGGCAAGCCATTCACAGTCTTTGTTCAATCCTGAGCTGATGGTGTCAAATTTGCAGATGAACTGAAGCTCAGCAGTTTCTCTTTGAAGTCTGGTCCTGAAGTTTTTTTTGCTGCAGGATGGCCACCTTAAGGTCTGCTATAGTGTGGCCAGGGAGGTTGAAGTGCTCTCCTACAGGTTTTTGTATATTGCCATTCCTAATGTCTGATTTGTGTCCATTTATCCTTTTCCGTAGAGACTGTCCAGTTTGGCCGATGTACATAGCAGAGGGGCATTGCTGGCATATGATGGCGTATATTACATTGGTGGATGTGCAGGTGAATGAACCAGTGATGGTGTGGCTGATCTGGTTAGGTCCTGTGATGGTGTCGCTGGTGTAGATATGTGGGCAGAGTTGGCATCGAGGTTTGTTGCATGGATTGGTTCCTGAGCTAGAGTTATTATGGTGTGGTGTGCAGTTACTGGTGAGAATATGTTTCAGGTTGGCAGGTTGTCTGTGGGCAAGGACTGGCCTGCCACCCAAGACCTGTGAAAGTGTGGGATCATTGTCCAGGATGGGTTGTAGATCCTTGATGATGCGTTGGAGGGGTTTTAGCTGAGGGCTGTATGTGATGGCCAATGGAGTCCTGTTGGAGTCCTGGAGGAGAGAGGTTCCCCAGCACAGAGCCGGGGGGATCCCCACGCTGGGGGGCCCCTCTGGAGGGGTTAGAGGGCCCCTAGCACAGAGCCGGGGGGGGGTTCCCACGCTGGGGGGGGGGCTCTGGAGGGGCCCCTAGCACAGAGCCGGGGGGATCCCCACGCTGGGGGGGGGCTCTGGAGGGGCCCCTAGCACAGGGCCGGGGGGATCCCCACGCTGGGGGGGGGCTCTGGAGGGGCCCCTAGCACAGAGCCGGGGGGATCCCCACGCTGGGGGGGGGCTCTGGAGGGGCCCCTAGCACAGAGCCGGGGGGATCCCCACGCGGGGGGAGCTCTCGTGGGGGAGGGGGTATCACAGGCTGCCCCGCCCCCGGCCGGCGGG
This sequence comes from Gopherus flavomarginatus, assembly GCF_025201925.1. Lineage (NCBI taxonomy): Eukaryota > Metazoa > Chordata > Testudines > Testudinidae > Gopherus > Gopherus flavomarginatus. Next base: position 111,682,707 of record NC_066623.1, on the reverse strand, counting down.
AATTGACTCCCCGGCGGGGCCAGGCCGGAACCTGCAGCGGCGGCCCCGGTTCCCGGCCGGCCCCGGCCCAGCGGCGCGCACCATGGCGGCGCTCAGGGGCCCGGCGCGGCGGCTGCTGCCGGGGGGGCTGCCGGGCCTGGGGCTGCCCCCGCGGCGGTACCGGTACAAGGAGAAATGGGTGAGGGGGAACCGGGAACCGCCCACACAGCCCCGCGCTCCCCCTGCTGCCTCCCCAGGGACTCCCCCAAATCCTCCCCGCCCCATCGAAATAACCCCCCCGCCCCGCTAATCCTCCCCCCACACCCCGCTGACCCCCCCCCAGAGCTTTCCCCCGTATCGTTCCTCCAGGGACTCCCCCAAATCCTCCCCGCCCCATCGAAATAACCCCCCGCCCCGCTAATCCTCCCCCCACACCCCGCTGACCCCCCCCAAAGCTTTCCCCCGTATCGTTCCTCCAGGGACTCCCCCAAATCCTCCCCACCCCATCGAAATAACCCCCCACCCCGCTAATCCTCCCCCCACACCCCACTGACCCCCCCCCGAGCTTTCCCCCGTATCGTTCCTCCAGGGACTCCCCCAAATCCTCCCCGCCCCATCGAAATAACCCCCCCGCCCCGCTAATCCTCCCCCACACCCCGCTGACCCCCCCCAAAGCTTTCCCCCGTGTCGTTCCTCCAGGGACTCCCCCAAATCCTCCCCGCCCCATCGAAATAACCCCCCCGCCCCGCTAATCCTCCCCCCACACCCCACTGACCCCCCCCCCGAAAGCTTTCCCCCGTATCGTTCCTCCAGGGACTCCCCCAAATCCTCCCCGCCCCATCGAAATAACCCCCCCGCCCCGCTAATCCTCCCCCCACACCCCACTGACCCCCCCCCCCGAAAGCTTTCCCCCGTATCGTTCCTCCAGGGACTCCACCAAATCCTCCCCGCCCCATCGAAATAACCCCCCTCACCCCGCTAATCCTCCCCCCACACCCCACTGACCCCCCCCAAAGCTTTCCCCCGTATCGTCCCTCCAAGGACTCCACCAGATCCTCCCCGCCCCATCGAAATAACCCCCCTCACCCCGCTAATCCTCCCCCCGAAATCCTCCCTCTACACCCCTCTGACCCCCCCCAAAGCTTTCCCCCGTATCGTTCCTCCAGGGACTCCACCAAATCCTCCCCGCCCCATCAAAATAACCCCCCCACCCCGCTAATCCTTCCCCCGAAATCCTCCCTCTACACCCCAGTGACCCCCCCAAAAAGCTGCCGTCCCACTATCCGCCCACGGAATTCTCTCCCCACACCCTGGGACTCGGCCTGCCCAGAACCAGAGCCCAGCTACTGGCCCAGCCCCACTAACTCCCCCCCCCCCAATCCACCTCCTGCATTCCCTACTAACACCCCAAAATCCTCCCCTGCCCCTGAAATGTTTCCCTTCCCCCTAACCCCCACCCATCCCCTGAAATTCTCTCTCTCACCCACACCCTACTGATACCCGAAAAGATGCTCCAGCCCCCTTGCTAATGCCTCATCGAAATTCTCCCTATCCACTCTTCAGCTCAGGCCACCCAGTACCAGAGCCCAGCTACTGACCCAGCTCCTGGCCCCCATGCCCTACTAAGTTCCCGAAATCCGTCCCCTGCACTCCCTACTAACCCTGGAAATGTTTCCCTTCCCCCCCTCCCCCTCATCCCCACTAACCCACTCTGCATCTAAAAATCATTCTACTCCCCCTCTAGCCTTCTCAGTAATCCCCCCAAAATCCTCCCCCCCCCCCAAAATCATTCCTCTACCCCTCTGCTAATTGCAGCAGCCCAAAATTCTCTTCTTTCCTCTCCCCTCTCACCCTAGGGAGGGATAGCTCAGTGGTTTGAGCATTGGTCTGCTAAACCCAGTGTTGTGAGTTCAATCCTTGAGGGGGCCATTTAGGGATCTGGGGCAAAAATCTGTCTGGGGATTGGTCCAGCTTTGAGCAGGGGGTGGGACTAGATGACCTCCTGAGGTTCCTTCCAACCCTGATATTCAGTTAATCCCCCCAAAACCTAATCCTCCTAGCTAATGGCAGATCCCCCTCATTCTCCTTCCCATCCAAAGCCCCTTGTCTAGTATCTCCTTTCTCCAGCCCCAGGCGTTCTGTCCCTTTCCTATCAGTAACACCCCACCACTATGAGTCCCAAGGCCTCCTTTTCACATGTTGCTTCTATGGCTTAATTACTGGTTCCACACGGCTTTAATGGAGCTGTAAAAACATGCTGAAGCGAGGCCTTGTTCCATTTCCACTCTGCACACCCAGTCTTGCTGTTTTCAGACTGAATGCAAATTGCCCTGCTTTTCTGTGCCTTAGTTTCCCCATCTGTGCAATGAGCAGAACAGCTGCCTCCTAGCAGGGCTGTTTTATGTCTGGATTGTTTGGGACTCAGTTAAAGTTCCTCCTGGAACAGGTGCTGGCAGAAGTGCCAAGTGTAACCGTGGTAAAGCAGAGCCATGCTCTTGATCATTCCAATCACAGAAGTGGGGAAACATCACAGTGTAAAAGTGTTTGGTTCTTTCATGTGCCTAACCTTTCAATTCCTCTGAAGGCTGGCACTGCTCCCAAGATCTCGGCCACCCGGCTGGCTCTGCAGAACTTCGACATGAACTACAGTGTGCAGTTTGGCAGCCTGTGGCCCTCGATCCGCGTCAGCCTCCTCTCGGAACAGAAATACGGCGCGCTTGTCAACAATTTCTCTGACGCCGACAGGGTCAGCCGAGAGCTGGAACTTCTAAATGCTGTGGATTTTGTTTATGAATCTCAGAAAGCAGCTCGGCATGTGCACGGGGATTCGCCTGTAGAACGAGTGAGGGGTGAGGAAACAGCGCCCCAAGAAACCCACAGAGAACAGTTGTCTGTGGAACAAACACAGATGCCATCATCGCTTTCTGCGTCCATCAGCCCCAACATCAAGTGTTACACATTCTCCAAAGGAGACATCAGTCGGTTTCCTCCGGCAAGGTATGGCACTCGGAAGCTTGTGGCCTGGAACTCAGGAAATCTGGGTTTGGTTCCTGTATCTGTCACTGGCTTGCTGGGTGGGCTTGGGGAAATTGCTTTAATCGCTCTGTGCCTCAGTTTCCCCATCTATAAAATAGAGATTTTATGCTGCGTTCTTTGTAAAGCACTTTGAGATCTACTGATGAAAAATGCTGTATAAGAGCTAGGTATGAACTGTTCTGTCACACTGATTGGAAAGTTTGAGCTGGTTGTGCTGTGTATATACGTGTTACAATTCTTTTCCCCTACCCCCTCCTCAGAAACGGATGTTCAGCCTCTGGGTCTGAGGCTACCTTGTAGGAATCATCTTCCAATTTGGGCCTTGTAGAGTAACAGAAATAAAAGCCATTCGCCCCCTCCCCCCCAAAATTCATCACATACAGCATTGTATTTAGCTGCATTGAACTTAAATTCTACATGTTTCCTCTGTGGCTCAGCTGCTGGTTCTACACAGCTTTAATGGAGCTTGTGAAAACATTGTGCTCGAGTGAGGTGAAGAAACCTATTAGGGTTTGTAAAATACGTACAATATAGGGATATTTAAAGCAGACACAGCACTAAGCAATGTACTTTGAGGAATCGTTCTTTGGTGGCCTGGAAATGAACTAGATCATCATCGAATCGGTGTCTTCCATCTGGAACATTGTATTTTTCTGGGATTGTATGTTCTGGTCCTTCATCAAACATACCTGATGGGTAACTATCTCTGGGAACATGGCATTCATGTGTTTTCAAGCTCTGTATCTTGACTTTTGTTCAGATTTTCATAACACACTTGGTTTTCAATTATCTCTTGGAATTTCTAGACCAGACGCTTTAGGAACCCTTGGCTACTATCTGCTGGATGCCGCATCGCTCTTGCCTGTCTTGGCTCTCAATGTGCAGCCTGGTGACTTAGTCCTTGACCTCTGTGCAGCACCTGGTGGCAAGACGCTGGCTCTTCTGCAGACAGGATGTTGCCGTAAGTAAAGTTGGCAATCCCACCTTTCACCTGTTCACAAAGGTGCTTCAGGGTATAGATGGGGTTAGATGGTTAGCAGGTGTTCTTTGCTCACTATGACAGAGTTGAAATGATAAATTCCTTATAGTCCCCAAATTGACTTTCTGCTCCCTCTCCCCAAGCTATATTGGCATGGAGTGTTCTGCAAAAGCCCATCGGTTATTGTCAGGTGGGTTTTCCCATCTGACCACTCTCCTGTGATTATAGGGGCTGGGCAATTGGGACATCAGTTTGTCTCTGTTTGTTGGTTTTCTTCATGTTCTTTCTCTGTGTGTGTTCTGTTGTCTCTCTCATGACAGGGCACCTGGCTGCCAACGATATCTCTGCTTCCCGCAGTAACAGGCTGCGCAGAGTTCTCTGTAGCTACGTTCCTAAAGACATCAGCGCTGATGTGCGCATCACATCCTGGGATGGAAGGAAGTGGGGGGAACTGGAAGGGGACACTTACAATAGGGTAAGTGACTGAAAATATGGAAAAGGCAGATCTGTCTAGCCGAGTTTCCTGGCACTGGCAGAGGAAAATGCTGGATGCTTCTGAGGAAGGCAATAATTTATTTATCCAACTATGCAAGGTGGAGAAGGGGGAATTCTCCCCTTAAAAGTTGATCTGCAGGAGAGAACCTGTTGTTTAATTTCCCTTCTCTTAGCTGACATAATTTCATGTTATCGCATTTGTAGCTATCAGCCCTTTTAAAATCTAGCTCTCAATCTGCCTATCCCCTGGACTCATGAGCTACCTACCAATGACAATCCAGTGTGTGTACCTGGACTCTGATACCGTGGTGATAGGCACTATCTAAACAGCTGACTAGATCAGAATGTGTGCAGGGATAGTGGAGGAACTGGGCAAAGGAAAAGGACTCTGAACAAATTTCTAAGCTTTAATCAGGTGGAGATCTGAGCTGAGATCCCAGTCCTCTATCACGCAGGTGCTTGTGGATGTGCCGTGCACGACTGATAGACATTCCGTCATGGAAGAGGACAACAACATTTTCAGTCGAATGAGATTGAAGGAGCGTCAGATGTTGCCAATGCTGCAGATGCAGCTGCTTCTGTGAGTGAGCTTGACCCTACCTGAGGCAGGCAATCTGTCTGTCCACCCAGGTTCTCTGGCTGCTGGGCTGAGTATAGAAAACCATACCTCAGGATGGGAGAGGTTGGAATCAAATGATACCTTGTTTGGAGAATTCATGTAGCTTCCTTTAACTGCAGCATCTGAGTGCCTCACAGACGTTAAGAAACTCGTATCCTCACAATACCCCCGTGAGACAGGAAACTTTAGCATCACCATTTTACAGATGGGAAACTGAGGCACAGAGGTGGCACCCAGGGATTCTATAGCAAAAAAACAAATATTGAAGCCAATCTTTAAAATCCCAACCCAGTCCCTTAACCACAAGACCATTCCTCCTCTGCATCCTTTCTCAGCCTATTCTGTGTCCCTGGAGCATGTGGCTGAATGAACTCTCAGTCTACTGCTTATGGTCTCCTTTCCAACAGAATGGCCCATCCTGCTTCTGTTTACTGTTTGCCTTACTGTGGGACAAATGCTTATTATCATTGCAGTGTTAAATTCTCCTGCAACTGCAGTGATAGCGTGGAGCCGTCTAGACTGCGGCATCCAGAAGCCCTGTCCATCTCTCTCTAGCCAGGAGGTTGGCTTCCGCTCTTCAGCAGACAGTCTGTGCTAATGACGCACACAGTCACAGCAGGGCCTTACTCCTTTACATCCCATAATCATCCTTTTGTTCCCCTCCAATCTAGTGCTGGACTCCTCGCTGCCAGACCGGGAGGGGAAGTGGTGTACTCCACGTGCTCCCTGTCTCAGCTGCAGAACGAGTACGTTGTTGAGAGAGCTGTTGAGGTAGCAGAAACCGAATACAACATCAGTGTCCACGTTGAAGACTTAAGCTACTTCAGGAGACTCTTCCAGGACACATTTTCTTTCTTTGCAGACTGCAGGCTGGGGGAGCTTGTCCTTCCCCACCTCACGGCAAACTTTGGACCCATGTACTTCTGCAGATTACGCCGGGAACAGTAGGGGTGTCGGCTTTTGACCCCCTCTCCCTGGTGGAGGTGAGATTGGGCAGTTTGTCTTCATCCAGCTGCATCTCTGTTGTGACGTTCTGAATGGAGGTGATCTCACTCTTTTCCAGGCTGTAATGAAATACCCAGAGGTTCCGGAGAGAGAACTGCCTTGTGATTCTTTTAAAACACCTGGAGGGACGTCTGCTTCTGTGCTACAAACACTGAGAATAAATGATGCAGACATGATAAGACTGTAATGTGTCTTCTCTGTTTTTGGAAACAGGGCTTTCCAGGATCTCGCTAAAATTTGTTTGCAACTCGATTGCTTTTCTTCTCCAACCTCCTCTGCTTATTTGTAAAATAACCACAGAGGGAATTAGTGCGGAGGTTGAGCACTCTGGAGTTTACTTCTGGTTCTGCAGCCACTTGCCTTAAGCAGGTCACTTCGTGTGTCACAATTCCTCACCTGTAACATTGCAGTAATATCTTCCTCCCTCCCCTCTGCTGGTATTTGGAAATGCAGCCCCAGGTCCACAGACGAAAGGCTCTATAGACACGCATGCTATTACATACGCCCCTGCAGTCAGATATGGATAGGACTATATACGGGATGTATTAGCTCTTGTGTAGTACTTTCCCAACAGAAGATCACCAAGTGTTTTTTAAAGGCAGGTAAGTACCACTGTCCCCTTTTCTAGAGAGGGAGAATGAGGTCTGATGGGTGGGAGAGCTGCCAAGGACACCCAATGAGTTAATAGTAGAGCAGTGGGTAGAACTCGGTCCCAGGTCCTATTATGGGCAGATGTCTGTATTACATCACCTCCCACAGTCCCCTCCATTGTTAGCAGACCAGAGTAGCGAAGAGCCACACCCACATGAAATAACTTCCTACCTGTACTTCCCCATGGAAGCAGTTGTTGTGGGGTGTTCAAAAGGCCTAACGGAGATGGAGGGTTCTGCTGCTATTGAAATGCTACTGGAGTTAGGGGTGCAACTCCCTTAGGCTCCTTTGAAAATCCCCTCTGCAGGTATTGTCAGCAGTCAGGAATGGGAGAGGATGTGCCATGAATGAGAGGACAGGGAGTCCTTGAGAGAACTTCTGCACCATAAGAACCTCCCATATAGAAACAAGAGACTTAAGCCCTAACTCAATTGTTGATCAATTGCATAGTCAATTGCTTGACTACCCTGTGGTTAGTTGGTCTTGAGTATATTTCATAACGAACCAATGTCAGTCATGTGGTACAGGAAAACAGTTCTATACATTACCAGTCTGCGAAGAGGAGTCTCATGCGGTGAGATTCACCTTACGTAGCAGGTGTGCACCCCGAAGTTATATCCCTTAAGCCACCTTTTTATACCCTACTTGTTTACCAGCAAAAGGTACTGTATATGTCACCTGAAGCTGGATTCAACTGATCAGCTTCCTACCTTGTTTGTTTCTGGTATCATGGTGTACCCGTTTATCTTTTGCTCTAAATCCATGCATTCCAGGTCATGATGCATCCTTATCTTTGTTCTGAACACATGCATTTCATGTATAAAGAGGCATGAAGACACCTGGGTCTGTATGGGTAACTCCTTTCCTGTTGCCATGAGGAAATAATCATATGCTCTGAGACTGACAGTTTTCCTATCTACTCAAGCCAGGGCTTGCTTCGGCTAATACAAAGTGTTAAGGGCTACATAGCATACGTGTGCATGATTACAACAAAGGTACAGGTCAATTTTGGGCTATATAACTGCTGTAGTAATGCTTAATAATCTGTGTACAATACTTAACTGCTTGGAATATGTATGACAGGTAGTATTGTCAGCATAACATGGATATAATTTAGCCTATGTATATTAGCATCAGCTACAATTAGCAATTACATTTTTACCAGGTGACAAAGTGGCTGACTACAGAACATGGTATCTGTGATTTGAGGGAATATGGAACACGTGGGAATGCTTTAACTTTGAACCTTTGCATAAGTTTCTCTTGAGCTGCAGGCCTTCATGGAAAAGTTCTGCAAAGCTTAGTAGGGATGAAAATATCAGGGTTTTAAAGAAATGTCATAGGGTTCTGGAGAAATGATTCCATCTGCCTCTGGAATGGAACAGAGAATCTTACCAAAGGGATATACAGCTGTACTGAATTCTCTAGGGCTTTGCCACATGGTGGGGGAGTTGTTACGGGGGATGAATGCAAATAAAGCATGGGTCATGACCCAACACCATCTGACCATCCATCATGCTTAGGGTGGAGGCTAAAAAGGGGCCCATGCATCTTATGGAGTGTGGAGCCAGTTCCCCATGGGGATAGTGACTTTCATCCCAGTGGTGGGAGCTGACTATGTACAGCCTGGGGGTTTAGACTGAGGATGGGGCTGGGCCCTCTGTTTGTCTAGTCTATATCAATAAGTCCTCTAAATTGAAAGGGAACCAGCCAGTCAATTAGAAGCTACATTTAAATAATTAAGTTACACAGGTTGGACCTGAAGAGTCGGTCTTTACAATGTATTGTGCAGAAGAATGATGGAAACCCTAAAAAGCTTGTCGGGCAGAAACAATTCCATGGGAACATGACAATGTGGCAACGTGGGTTGGAGGTCATTCCTATGCCCCACTTATGCCTTTAAAACAATGGGACTCAAGTGGGGCAGAGGCCTTGCATTGGCCTTCAACGAGATGAGTTTCATCCATAACTTCATGGAACAAGTCTCTTGTGTTCATATCTGACCAATAGCAGGTTGGCATTAAGGACTCTAGTTCTAGCTCAACCCCTCTAGCAAATACTAGCTGGCTTTGGACATAGACAATTAATACTTATAGTTATGAGGGCCAGAGAGCCACTAGATGGTGCTGTTAGGCAAGTTCTATTTCACTGCTGGAAGAAATCTCTGTGCTGCTTTTAGTTTGGTATAAAGGATTCCTTGGGGAGAGCTGTAGTGAGCAGCAAGGGAGTTTGCTCTGTTTTAATCTTGCTAATTAGAGTCAATCCTTAGGGTGGAGCTGCTATCCCGGAAACCAGCCTAGGGCTTGCTAGAAAACTGCCCTAAACCAAGTGTTGTTGGCCCCCAAAACATGGGAAAAAAAGCCCCAAAAATCAGGGGGCGGGGTTTGCATCAAGATGTTATGACACTGGGTGGGAATTTGCATCCAAACATCACGAGGCTGGGCGGGGTTTGCATCATGACTCCATGCTGCCGCTTTGCTCTGGTCAAGAGAGGAAAAAAAGTGTATATCAGTGACAAGTGAAAAAACCACAGGCCGCAACTGCCTGACAACATCCATCCAACGCCACACGGACAAGTTACTTCTAATCAGTTGCCTTAGCTACAATTTCATCTGCATGCAGTTGCTGACCACCCCTGTTCCAGGACTGGTGTGTATGCAAAACATACATACCCAGACTCCACGTCAATGATTTCCCCTCCAATGGCAAGCCAACCTGCAGAGCCAAGGCTTAAGAGAAGCAGACATCTCCTGGACCCACTCTGAGACAGCAGGCATTGTGGGGTGAGGTGAGGTGTATTTTATATTTGTATGTTATATTTTATGAAATTCAGAGAGATTTTTGTGAATGGCAGTAAGATATGTTGACTTCATGTCATGTTCATAAGTTGACATTCTATATAAGGGAGAAAACAGATCCTTTTTATGGGTGATCTACAGAGTTATACAAAACTCATGTTTTTGAGAGTTTCTGGCTGTACGTTGTATTTTAGGGAAAAAAAAGCTTTAAAAAGGCAAAAACCCCATTGTGAATTTATTGTATTTATTCAGAAACAAACAAGCAAGATTTTTTTGTTAAAGCTTCATTAGTATGTGCATTTGAAAGCACTTTCCAGCTGTTTTTGGCTGCTGGCTCACTACTTTTGTGTGAAGTCTAGGTACAGCAAGGATACCAGGAATGAGTGTGGGGAGTGGGGGATTGGGACTTGGACAGCAAGCTCGGAGCAGGAGGACTGGCTGTGCAAGGAGACTGGGACTGGGATGAGAAGCCTGGGAGAAGGCGCCAGGGATGGGGAAAATGCAGGCCAGGGATAGACTGGAGGGAATGGGACAGCAAGGGTCAAGCACGGGGGAAATGGGCAGAAGAGTCTGTGTCCACCGAAGCACACTCCCCTCCAGAGCCTGGAATGGAACCCAAGATGCCTGAGTCTCACCATTACTCTATCAGCAAATCTATGAAAACACACTGGGCAAGTGGGTGTCTCATCCCCCTTCCTCCAGTGCTGGTCCACATAGCAGTAGTGGGTTGTTATCCTCTATCAGTTACTGCATTAGCTCAAGTGCTAGAGTTCTGTGTGATGGCTCCATCCCTGCTGATGAGGCATGTGGCTGTCATTATGAAGCTATGTTGATGGAATTTGGTTTTTTTAGTTTTGCTCTTTAAAATTTTTTAAAGAAATTACAGACAAAACAACATTAAAAGCCTATTATTAAGGTCGCAGAGTCAAGCACTCAAGAGTTAGGAAATCTCAGAATTAAAATCATCTGTGCAACTTTAATTCAGCCTCGTTATGCGTATCAGCATCATGCATGTAAACAAGTGGCTTGCTCCCCCCAGAAGGTAGGGATTGCATTAACAAAGGAAACAGTGAGTTTGGAACAGCTATTTGTTTATTTCACTTCCTTAAAACTGGGCAAATTTAGTCTGGTATAAAACTCATTAAAGGCATATTCAGCAGCTATTGATAGATTCCAAGGCCAGAAGGGACCATTGGAATCATCTAGTCTGACCTCCTGGATAACACAGACCAGAGAACTGCCCAAAATAATCTTGTTAGAATATAGATATTCAGGCCTGCCTGTAAAGGCCTGTACTTTAAGAACTTGGGTGTATTTTTACCCCTTAGCTAGTTATAGGGGTATAAAAACAAAGAATCAAAATCACAGTCCGTCTGAGTATGAGTCTTATCTCACTAGGCTAGTCTGAGACCTTGTTCTTAGGTTAAGGCCTTTGGCTAAGCAGCAGGGGCAGCCATAAGCTGGGAAGTCACATTAGGGTGACCAGATGTCCCGATTTTATAGGAACAGATCTCCAGTTTTGGGGGCTTTTTCTTATATAGGCTCCTATTACTCCCCACCCCTGTCCTGATTTTTCACACTTGCTGTCTGGTCACCCTAGGTCACATTCTCACGTTCCAAACCAGTCACATTGAAATAAGGTGCTATTGGGCTGTTAGAAAGATCCTGTCCTGATAATGCCCATCACCACCAGATAAAGAGACAGATCTTAAGATAGTTAAAGAAAACTTAGTTTGATAGCAGTCTGTGTGGCAAGAAATCACTTATCAGTGGTTGTGGTTGTGAAACCCTCATTTCTGTATTGTTTTATCTGTATGGCCCCCACTTTTCTATTGTTAATCTACCTGGTTCTGTAATTGTTTCTGTCTGCTGTATAACTAATTATGCTAGGTGTAAGTTAATTAGAGTGGTGGGATATAATTGGTTAGAGAATTATGTTGCAATATGCTAGGATTGGTTAAGTATGGCTGAGACTATTACTATATAAACTGGGGTCAAACAGGAAATGGAAGGGAAATTGGAATCATGGGGAGGGAGTTGGGAATAGGGAATGGGGAACAGGGACCCAGGCAATGCTCTGCGACGTCAGCTGGGAAGGGGGATGCAGGGTAAATGGTCTGCATCAGAGCTGGGAACAGAACACTGAGAAACAGACTATCAGCGTATAGAGATACGCTCGACTGGTGCGAAGGGATTCGGAATATGCTTGCTTGGACATTAACCCCAATGAACGTTGCATTGTCTGCACTTTGGACTTCTGGTCTTTTGATGCTTGCCGCCTGTGTGAGAAGAACCAGTGAAGTGGGAGGGTTGAGGGAAAGCCCTCCAACAAATCAGAGAAAAAAACATCCAATTTTGATTGAAAAATTGTCTGTGATGGAGAATCTACAACCCCTGCTAAACTGTTCCAATGGTTAATGGCTCTCGCTATTAAAAGTGTATGTCTTAGTTCCAGTCTGAATTGGTCGAGCTTCAACATCCAGCCATTGGCTCATGTTAGACCTTTCGCTGCTAGACTGAAGAGCCCATTATTAACTATTTGTTTCCCATACAGCTATTTAGACTGTAAACAAGCCACCCCTTACCCTTCTTTGTCAAGAGGAAAAGATTGAGCTCCTTTTGTCTATCACTGTTAACCCTTTAATCATTCTCATGGCTCTTCTCTGAACCGTCTACAATTTTTCATTTATTTTTAACTCTAGCCCCCACATACAAGAATTGTCTATGCCCCGATCATGCTCAATCTTCCAAAACAATATTCTGTCCTCACATGTGTTCTGCCCCCTCCAAGTCTTATCATCAGTTTTCCAAGATGCCAGTTCTTGCCCACCGCTCCAACATCAGTTCTCCTTCCAGAGACCCAACATCAATTCTACTCCGCCTCCCAATCCCTGCCTCACTATTTTACATAGAGGGAAACCAAGTCACGGAGATGAAGTGACTTGCCCAAGTTCACCCAGCAAGACACGGGAAGAGCTGGGAACAAAGCCCAGATCTTGTGTTTCCTAATTCAGTGATGATCAGTAAAAAGGAGCCACAGTCCCATTTTTGGAGCAGAGCTGCACTTTAAAGAGAGGACCAGACCTCATGCCTTCTCTTGTCCCCGTTTTCTTTGTTGAGGACTCTGGCTCGGATACCAATCAGAGTGTGCTGTGCTCCTTTAAAAGCATTTTCTCCTCTCTTTTGGCTTCCCTGCAATCACGTAACCTCCTGCATCACCCTGAAAACTTCCCCCAGCTGAAGTCTGATCTTAAGTCTGCCTCAAGCCCTGAAACAGTGTCCTGTCCCTTTTCTTAAAGGGACCATGCAGCTGCCCATGTGTCAGATATGCCAGGTGTATTTTACTGAGCGACCTGAAGATGGTGACAGTGCAAAGAACATCCAAGGTATAAATTATGTAGGACATTAATAATTGGAATCATTTCCATTTACACTGAGGGGAGGAGAGACCGGAGCTTTGCTTCCCCTCTCGTGTTGGAGAAATGACCCAAAACAGTTTGTACATGTCTGATCTGACAGGGGAATTCCTCTTTCCCACACCCTCCTGGTTTTGCTGGGTGCTATTCTGGGTTGGTTGCTTGCTGGTTTCTGGCTATACATTGATTCTCACACACTCATCCTGCACTTTAGACAACGAGTAAATACTGAGAGAAACCTTGCATTGTGTTGCTGAAAGGACTTTTGCAATCCTTTTATTGGCTGCGAAGGAATAGCTGGATTCCTTAGAGAGAGAGAGATCCTGAGAAGTCACACTTTTCTCCTCTTCCTCCCTTGGGTGAGCGTCTCCACTTCTTTCATGAACCGCAGACACAGCTCCTCCTGCCACGGCAGAGGCGACAGGCAGCCCCACTGCTCCTTCCACAGCCTGCAGAGGAGAGACAAGCTGTGGGATGTTACCTGGAATGTCAGGCTCTGGATCCAAATAGCTTTTGGAATCCTGATCTGAACTTCCTAGCTGGACCCATCCTAGCAATGGGGTGAACCTAAATGCCAGATCCCAACTCCCCCCAAATGTGGGGGAAATCTGAAGCTAAATGCTGCAGTTTGGGCCTCTCTCATGTTCAATTAGTTCCTGTTCTAATAAGGAGAGCGGGGGGGGGGGAGGGAGGGGGAGAGGATATTCTCATAGTGTAGCTCTTCTGCATCCGTCTCTGCCCCATCCATTTCAGTACCAAGATAGCTGCAGCTGAGCTACCAAGCAGGGCTGAGACTAGGCGAGGATCCACCTCCACCTCAGGTAGCAGCTGCCTCAGCATATCTAGGATCATACTGAGACCCTGGAGTAGCTGCTATAACTCCAGGCTACTCCTCAGATGCTATGACAAAGCAAAGCAGAGGCAGGGCACTTTAACCCCACGCAGCCTCCGCCAAAAAGCGGCTGGAAATGAAACCCGCGCACAGGGTGAGGGCAACGCCCCCGTGTTCCCAAGTGTTGAGATTCATTCAGATGCTTTTTCTGCACTTGCGTAGCTCCAAAACGGGTTGAAAGTTCAAAGCTGACATCTGCATAGTCCTTGTGGCTTAGGCATGCATCTGGAAATGATTGCCCGGGACATGGAGAATGAACTTCAGCCCCGGGCAGAGGGCCCGCACGGGACCAATGAATCTGGTTGCTGAAGAGACAAAGGTAAGTGGCACATAGGTTGGTGCTGGCCTGTTGCACTGGGCAGACTTTTACCCCTGGGGTGAAGCTGTCTAGTGGGCTGAGACCGCAGATCTAGGCAACAGGATCGTCTGCATTCTGATCCCAGTGCTGACCTCACTCCCCTTTTGTGGCCTTAGAGGAGACCATGCGAAGGATCAGATCCTGCTGGAAATGGTATGACCCCCTGCCCCAGATTTTCCCCCCATGTTGGGAGGAGATCAGGGGAAGAACAGAAGCAGAGGGCAAGTCTGTGCACATATGAGACCAGTATCCCCAGCCAATGCCCTGAGCCAACTTCTCTCCCACGGGATCCCCACTCGTAGTTAATGCTCAGCCCCTCCCCAAATACACACACACCATCTGGGGGAGGAAGGGGCACACAGCATTTGCTGGTGCTTAACTAGATCACTCAGGCGGCTTGTCGGTCTAGGTATGCGAGACACTGGCTAACCCAGAATTGCCAACAGCTACAAAATACAGCCTAAGACAAAGCACAGCCCCCCACTTCCCTCTCAATATCCCTCCCCTCCCCGCAGTCAGGTACATTTAAAGGCCTCCCTTCCAAGGATGATGGACAATGCAACCTTTCCCGCCACCCCATGCACTAGCCTTTCTGGACCTGCCTAATTCCCAGGGAGAAATGTATCTGCTTTATTTTAATATGATCCATTTCAGCATAGAAGCCGCTGTGTAAGCAAAGTGGTGGTTAAACATCAACCCCCATAGAAAGTCTTCATTATTTGCTGATTCCCCACCTCACAAGGAAAAAATGCAATTAGTGCCAGGGCAATGTTCTGCTCCCAGACGTTTTTCACTGACCTGGAAAGTTCACAGAACACAGTGAAACAAGTAATGCATAGAATTTATACTGTTATTTCCAGGCCTAGAGCACAGGACAGACATTAACTAATTCATCCTCCCAACATCCCTGGGAAGTGAGTGGGCAAGTATTGTTATCCCTATTGATTTCACAGATGGGGAAACGGAGGCAGAGAATTGCAGGGACTTGCCCAAGGCCAAATAGCAAGTCAGTAGCAGAGTCAGACCCCCAACTCTGGGCTCAGTCCTCCAGGTGACCCAGTGCCCATTCAAGTCAAGGGATAGGCTCTCACTGACCATCATAGAATATCAGGGTTGGAATGGACTGCAGGAGGTCATCTAGCCCAACCCCCTGCTCAAAGCAGGACCAACCCCCAACTAAATCAAAACTTTGATGTGCATTGCATCAGCACCTAAGGCCCTGAGCCAGCAAGAGGCTTAAGCACATGCCGAACTTCAAGCACGGGAGTGCAAATGGAGGCACTGATCTGGCACACACGTGCACATGAATAATTTTACACATGCAAGTCCTCCTATTGAACTCAGTAGGATTACTTATGTACTTCAAGTTACTCACCGGCACAAGTGCTCACTAGACCGGTGCCTTGGAGACACGAAGTAAAGAAAGAGTGCAGACAAAGAAAAGGAAAAAGGACACTTTCCTGTAGGGCTGGCTGGAAAACAAGAATTATCTTCTGCAAAAAACGGGGGTTTGACATTTGGTTTTGCTCCACAAACAAAAAGACGACACCAGGGAGCTCTACCCCAGAATGGCCACTGCAATGTGGGAGACCCAAGTGCAAAACCTTGTGCTACAGAATCTCTCCTGTTGGAGGCGTTCCCAGGGCCGGCGCAACCACTAGACAACCTAGGTGGTTGCCTAGGATTTGGGTGTGGGGTGGCATTTCAGCAGCAGGATCTTCGGCCGCCCCGGTCTTCAGGGGCAGCTTCTCCTGGAACCACCCCTCTCCTGTTCTCTTCCATCCTGGGCCCCGCGTGGGGCAGCGAAAAAGCTGGTGCTGGTCCTGGGCATTCCACCTGATATAAATAATTAACATTCATTGGACAGAGCCAGCTCTACACTGACTTTATAGCCCAGCCCTTAGGGCACTCAACAGGGGTGTAGGAGATCCAGGTTCAAATCCTTGCTCTGCCTCCTTCAAACCAGTCACTTGAAGCTGAATATCCTCATCTGAGGTGACTTACCAAGCTGCTGGTTATCATGGGAGCAGTGGGTTGGTCTCGGTCTCTCTCAGGAACTCCAGCCTGGCCCTGACAATACCTTCCTGACCAAATGTTCATCTAAATTGACCCAATAAGTTTCAGTTTTGACAAATTAGCGTTTTCTGATGAAAAATCATTTTGTCAAAAAAAAAATCCCTGACCAGCTTTTCTTTCAACATTTTTGGCTTTCGGAACCTAGTCCAGCATTAGTAACAAGAACAAGGAACACATCTGTACCTTTTGTCTTGATTGGGTCACTTTGTGAGCATTTTCACTCATCTTTCTCCATGGCACAATTTACAGTCGTCATGGTATAATTCCCCACTCTGAACCTTAGCGTCCAAAAGATGGGGTACCAGCATGACTTCCTCTAAGCTCAATTACCAGCCTAGTACTTGTAGCGCTGCCACCAACCAGGAATTCCAGTGCCTGGTACACTCTGGTCCCCCCAAAACCTTGCCCGGGGACCCCCAAGACCCAGTCCCTCTGGATCTTAACACAAGGAAAGTAAACCCTTTCCCTCACCGTTGCCTCTCCCAGACTTCCCCTCCCTGAGTTACCCTGGAAGATCACTGTGATTCAAACTCCTTGAATCTTAAAACAGGGAGGAAAATTCACCTTTCCCCCTCCTTCTCTCTCCCCCTCCCAGACTCTCCCTGAGAGAGAAAGTAATCCTAACACAGAGAGAAATTAACCTGTCTCTCCCCCTTCCCTCCTTTCTCCCCACCAATTCCCTGGTGAATCCAGACCCCATCCCCTGGGATCTCACACCAGAATAAAAAAAAACAATCAGGTTTTTAAACAAGAAAAGCTTTTAATTAAAGAAAGAAAAAACAGTAAAAATTATCTTTGTAAATTTAAGATGGAATATGTTACAGGGTCTTTCAGCTATAGACACCGGGAATACCCTCCCAGCCTAAGTATACAAGTACAAATTAAAATCCTTTCAGCAAAATACAAATTTGAACTCCTTCCAGCCAAATACACATTTGCAAATAAAGAAAACAAACATAAGCTTAACTCGCCTGATCTACTTAGTACTTACTATTCTGAGTACATAAGAGCCTGTATCAGAGAGATTGGAGAGAAACCTGGCTGCACGTCTGGTCCCTCTCAGAACCCAGAGAGAACCACCACCAAACACTAACAGCACACACAAAAACTTCCCTCCCTCAAGATTTGAAAGTATCCTGTCCCGATTGGTCCTCTGGTCAGGTGACAGCCAGGCTCACTGAACTCGTTAACCCTTTACAGGCAAAAGAGATATGAAGTACTTCTGTTCTATTAACTCTTTCTTATCTGTTTATGACAACAGTGAATCTTTATGGTAGCGCCTTGTGTTCTGTAGTCTCCTTGGCACATATTAATTAAATAGATGTTTGTGTGTTAAGCTCTTTAATTTTTACAAAGACCATGTGTAAATTAACTGATCTGTGTGTATGTGTATTGCTCCCCTCTATGCCAACCCTCCAAGATTGCCCTGGCGTCTCCAGGAATCGAAGATTAATCTTTAATTAAACCTATGTCATGTGATGAAACCTCCAGGAATACATCCAACCAAAACTGGCAACCTCACCTCTATTGGATGGTTGGAATGTATCAGTTTACTATAATGACACCTCCCCCCTTTGCTCACTGGGCAGGGGTTTACGTATTTCAAGCTACATGTCTTGAGTTCTAGTCCTAGTCCTTGTTTTGTTGCCATCTGTTGGCCGCAGAGTCTGGCCACAGATTGTTGCAAGAGCATCATCCAGGATGAAATTACCCCTGTGTAGAGAAGTAGCACAAAGCTTATGCATTACTCAGGTCTCACTAACACCCTCAAACTTAAGTGGGATGTAAGGGGCGAATTTCAGACCAGGAACTACAATCTCCATGTTATTCTTCCACCCCTATTTTAAAAGGGTGTGAAAACCCACAGGCATTTGCAACCTCTACATAATACCTGCGGGCCTCAGCCCAGCAAGACACTTAAGTACCCGCTTAACTTTAAACACCTGAGTTGTCCCACTGAAGTCGCTGGGACTAAGAAGTGCTCTGCTGGAGCCAGGCCAAAGCCAATCAAAATGCGTGTAGGATAAAGGGCTAGAGGATCAGTGTGGAAATCCTGCTGTAATTCTGCCTTGAAAAATACACACGTAACCTAAGCTTATAGTGTGCGCTCCCGAAGCTGGGACACCAGCACAGCTGTGAGCTACAACAGCCACCTGGATACCGATATACAAATGGAAACCCGGTTTCCGAACTCCTATTTCATATCCCATCCTGCCATAAAAAAGCAGCATCTGAAATGAAGCAGGCTTTACCCAGATCAGTGATATATATCCAACCGTAGTATGTTATAAGCTAACGAACTGTCTGCCCTTTCTTACTATTCCTTCCTTACACAAATACCCCATTTCAGTACAGCTGTTTGAATGGGATGCTGACACTGAAGTCTGAAATAAAAGCCTCTTACTCTGCTCCACAGAGGTCATTCAGATCTCTGGCAGTTCAGAGAAACTAAGAGGAAATTCTATTTTAAATTAGCCAGGTAACAGAGCAGTCACAGCAATTGCCAGACTCTGGATCAGACCTGAGGTCCATTTATTCGGCGTCAATATGATTGTATCGGTAGATGGTTCACTGCTCTCTTTTGAATTTCCAAGACCAGGGGCCAGATCCTGAGCTCGTTTGATTTCAGTGCAGCTATGCTGACTTATGCTAGCAGAGGATCTGTCTCAACGAGTATTTAAAATATAGTGAATTTGCAAAACAGATGTGTATCTCCTCTCTTCGTTACTCACGTGTATCCCTTTTTCTAAGTCTCTCTCATTCCCAGCTCGATCTATCTGCCTAGATGCATTACCAGGATCTGCATGCCTAGGGGCAGCACCAAGGGTAAGCTGCCAGCTGCTTTACATAGAGCTAACAAAGGGCGCACACTGATACACGAGAAGCAAACCACACATAACCAGTCAGGGATATGAAGATGGAATGCAGAGTGTTACAGAAAAAAATCCCACTCAAAACAACAAAGAACATTCTCACCTCTGTGCCTTAACAATGTTTTTAGCTGCATTATTGAGCCCAGAATTTGATCATCAACAGGCAAGACATGGAAACCCAACACTGACTCCATAACGTTTATTATTATTATTATTGTCCTATTTCAGCTTGAGGAAGAAGCGGATGTTGCTTGATTTCAGTTAGCGAGCTTGACCCAGTCGGGTTCAGAGCAGAAGAGATGATCACAAATAGAAATTCATAATGTAATACCGGTTGAGGGAAATGGCATTTCACTCTGAGGATCCAGAAGTGCTTATCAATTTACATCTCGCAACAGCCATCAGTGCAAATACTGAGGCAAACACTTGCCATATAAGATGCATTTAAGAAACTATTGAGAGATCAAATTTTCAAATGTAAAACACGGTCTTTACATTTCCCCCAGCAACCTCGCTGATTTATTCCTGGCAGTCATTCCTAAAGCGTCCCTAAAGCAATCAGTACGAAATGCAACAGCTGGCCCGCTAATCAGCCAACGTGTTGTACATGGTCACTGTTGTTGAAAGATAGTGTTTATTTTAACAAAACACAGGGATGCACTCAGGTGCTGCCCATAAAGGAGGGACATTCTATGCCCATGGAGCATTTAAATACTTGACAAAGCTAACACGATGAAACCAAAGATATTTATTATATTATTAATTATTATTATTATTATTATTAAGGCTAGGACTATAACAGCGTTTAAAAGAGAACTGGATAAATTCATGGTGGTTAAGTCCATAAATGGCTATTAGCCAGGATGGGTAAGAAATGGTGTCCCTAGCCTCTGTTTGTCAGAGGATGGAGACAGATGGCAGGAGAGAGATCCTGCATTCTTTGTTTAAGATGGTTTCTCTCACCTGCAGTCTCCTCTCTTCCAACCATTAAGCCAGCCTCTCCTCCTGACCGTTAGGCAAGGCAACCCGTGGCCTGGTCTTTCCAATGGGGTTGCTGCAGTCGTAGCTGAATGAGATCAAAAGGAGTAAGTGTGTTGTTAGCATCTACTGCTGTGTCTCTACAGTGTCCTGCAAAACGAGTCCCTCATCCTGGCGGGGGGTTATGGGTGGTACCGTAATGGAAATAATAAAGGAGGATAATAGTAAGAACAGAGACGCACTGTGATTTTATTAATGCTTCCGTCTATTTACAGGAAATCCTTCAAGGTCTCCTTTTTTAACTCCTCTTTTTATCTCCCCAGCTATCCCATCATTCACAAGGGCAACCTCTTGGCCATGCTGTTCTGGCTTTCTTCAGAACCAGTCGTCCGACTCTAAAAATGAGCCAGATGTGTGTTTCGGGGGCATTCACAAGTGGTACAAACCTCTCCGTCAGTCAGGGGCTTAGCATGTTACCTCCAAGGTGTCCTCAGCTGCCTCTGGTACAAAGAGAGGGAAGACAAAGCTCAGGACCTGAACCCAAAGCCCCCCCTCAGCTTCCCTGTCTGTGAATCAACCCTAAGTCTACCCACTTACATTCCTTATAGCCAAGGATTCTAGCTCGATGGGGTCAGCCAATTGTTCCTTCCTGCTCTCCACTGAGCCAGCCATGGGCACGCCTCACATCCAGCAAGTGCAACACCAGAAGCTGCCAGGAAGGGACGTCAACCTTGCTCTGGGCGTGGAGTGGTTCAACTCCTTGGTGGAGCGAGGTCACTGGCGAGAGGCAGGAGACAATCTCTTTGCCCTACGGCCCCTCAGTGGCAGAGAAAGCAGCAGTAGCCATCACCGGCAGTGGGAACCTTGAGCCCCTTTCAAATCACTCCCCAGCCACACACTCGCATGCGCCCAGCCTTACCCAAGGATTGCCAGCACCGTTGCAAACACACCAGCTCCACGCGAGTCATCGCAATGATTCCAACCACATCCATTCACACAGCGCAGCTGCATCACGGCAGGGATTCCTCCAAGCAAAGTCCAATCTTGCTACATGGAAGAGTCCCTCAGCACTCTCTGCCCACACCCTGGTATCCCATGAGCTAATGGCACGGGAAGTCTCTTACGTGTGCAGAAACTCTACCAGGACTTCCTAGCCCCAGATCTCACGGAGCTGTTACCACGGGGTGATGGGCTGAGGATTTGGCCAGTGGGAGATCCCGTTGGGCAAAGCATAAAGCTGGGATCATTTTCACACACCACCTCTGGCTTTACTGTCTGCGTGTCACGGTCTGGGAGGGGAGGAGGGCAGATTTGGGTCAGGGAACTTGAGGTCACAGGGCACAGCTGTTATGGAGCGGTCAAGTCATCCACCCCCTTCCCAGGGTTGAGAGGAAGGATGAGGTAGTGATTAGCACACTACCCTAAGCATGTGGGAGGCCCAAATTCAATGCCCTGCCTTGGCACAGACTTCCGGTCACTTAGCCTCTCTGCCTCAGTTTCCCCTCTGTACAATGGGGATAATAGCATTGCCGGGTCTCACACGGGTGGCGTGAGGATGACTACATTAATGATTGGGAGGTGTTCAGATATTATGGTGATGGTGCCTGTAAAGTGCTCCAGTCACCACAGTTGCACTTCCTCCTGGCTAGATCTTACCCTGCTGTGGTCTCTCTCTCTTCATGACTCAAAGTGCTCCCTCATTGTGACTCGGGGACCCCCCTTCCAGCTTCTGAGGTATCAATGTGCCACTGGACAAGCTGTCTGGATGCAACCTTGGACAGTCTCCGTCCCACTTCTGGATCCTGTGCCACTTCCCAGAGGGTGGTGGGGGAACCCAGGCCTACCCGCC